>NW_025727863.1:0-118988 GCF_021461385.2 Schistocerca piceifrons | reverse complement strand
ACGAAGCCCGCCATCCGCCGCCTGGCTCGCAGGGGCGGCGTGAAGCGCATCTCTGGTCTGATCTACGAGGAGACCCGCGGGGTGCTGAAGGTGTTCCTGGAGAACGTGATCCGCGACGCGGTGACGTACACTGAGCACGCCAAGCGCAAGACTGTGACGGCCATGGACGTGGTGTACGCCCTGAAGAGGCAGGGGCGCACCCTGTACGGTTTCGGCGGTTAGGCTGCGTCGCAGCGGGCGCTGGCCTTCCGCGGCCGTGCTTGTGGGTGGGAGAGACTAGAAAACGGCCCTTTTCAGGGCCACCACACTGTTCGGAAGTTGAAAAGTGCGAAAGAGTCTGTGTTGTTTGTTTGTTTCTTTCTTTCCGTTTGAGCGACGTGATGTGACTGGGAGGGGAGAAGGAAAGGAAACGTGTCATGTGGCTGGCTGTGTGTGGAGCTGCTTCGTTTGTGTGTTTGTTATTGTGTGTCGTTGTATCGATCGCGACGGAGATGGCGGGCTGGTGTGTTGTTGTGCGAGAGGCGGTGATTATTTGCTTGCGTGGTTTGGCCCTGTGTGTTTGCGGCGGCGTTGGGGTTTCCGAGGCAAGGCGTGTGGGCATAGGCGGCCGGATCAGCTGTTTCGTTCGTGTCGACGGCCGTTGCGCGCGGGAGTGGAGGGCGGTGTGTCGACACGCCTCCCTGTAACAATGGTCGTCATTATTGCTGCCGTTGTCGTTTGGAAGGCGACTGCGACCGTGCAAAAATGAATGTGTGTGTGTGTGTGTGTTGGGCCACACGGGCTGTGTGGACGACAAGATGGCGGACGTGCGCCGGCGGCGGCTGTGCAAAGTTAAAACAAAACAAGGTGCGGCGAGGACGACTGAAATTTTGCTTTGGACGTAGGTTTGTGTGGTGGCCCTGAAAAGGGCCGATTGTTGTGGGCCGAGCCGAGCCGGCAAAGCGCGTTGCGATTGCCTGGCCTCCTTTAGGCCTTCTTCTCGGTCTTCTTTGGCAGCAGGACGGCCTGGATGTTGGGCAGGACACCACCCTGTGCGATGGTGACGCCCGACAGGAGCTTGTTGAGCTCCTCGTCGTTGCGGATGGCAAGCTGCAGGTGGCGCGGGATGATGCGCGTCTTCTTGTTGTCGCGGGCCGCGTTTCCGGGCCAGCTCGAGCACCTCAGCCGCGAGGTACTCCATGACGGCGGCGAGGTAGACGGGCGCCCCGGCGCCGACGCGCTCTGCGTAGTTTCCCTTGCGCAGGAGGCGGTGGATTCTGCCGACCGGGAACTGGAGCCCAGCCCTGCTTGAGCGGGACTTTGACTTGCCCTTGACTTTGCCTCCCTTTCCGCGTCCGGACATGGCGATGGGCTAGCGACGGTGCACACGAAACGGAAACGAAAAACGACCGGTGCGAGCGGCAGCGAGTCGAGCAGCGGAGTGCGTGCCGGCGCAGCCGGGGTGGGGGTGCTTTATGGGCTCGGGTGCGGCGGCCGGTTGCGCGCGCGCCCCATTGGTCGGCGGCCGCAACAGGGCGAGCTGGTAAAGGTGCGGCGGCGGCTGGCGGCGGGTGCCACTGTGTGGGGAGACGCTGACTAGAGCGGAGCGCTTGCTACTGGTGTTGCTGCTGCCGTACGTTGGTTCGTTCGAGATGCCGCCCAAGACTAGCGGGAAGGCCGCCAAGAAGGCTGGCAAGGCGCAGAAGAACATTTCGAAGGGCGACAAGAAGAAGAAGCGCAAGAGGAAGGAGAGCTATGCCATCTACATCTACAAGGTGCTGAAGCAGGTGCACCCTGACACGGGCATCTCGTCGAAGGCGATGAGCATCATGAACAGCTTCGTGAACGACATTTTCGAGCGCATTGCGGCCGAGGCTTCTCGCCTGGCGCACTACAACAAGCGCTCGACCATCACGTCCCGCGAGATCCAGACCGCTGTGCGGCTGTTGCTGCCTGGCGAGCTGGCCAAGCACGCCGTGAGCGAGGGCACGAAGGCGGTGACCAAGTACACGAGCTCCAAGTAAGGAGGTGGCTCTGGAATGGAAGGAAGGAAGGAAGGAAGGAGAAGGCTCCTCCGTTGCGAGAGCGGCAAAACGGCCCTTTTCAGGGCCACCAACTTGCCTTTTGCGGGAAGGGCGGAATTGTTGTTGTTGTTGTTGTTGTTTGTGTGGACGGCTGTGATGTATGTGTGCATTTTGATTGTGGGTGGGGGGGGCGCGTCAAAGCGTGTTGCGGGGGACGGCCACGAGGTTGGTCGCCGTGGCGTGGAATGGTGGCACGCCTCGTTGGAGTGGTTTTGACCCATTGGTGTTGGTGTGTGTGTGTGTGTGTTAACCTGTCTGCGAGGGGGGACAGTGCGATCGGCGACTTTTGTGTCACCGTAACGACGGCCGTTTGCGGGTTTGTTTTTTGCACATCATACATGGCGAGGGTGAAATGTGAAATGTTTTTGTTTGGTTTTTTTTTTTTGCCGCCCACTATTCCCTTTGCTGTACGCCGAGTTTGACAATGGTGCGACGTAACTGCAGCGTGGAGGTGTGTGAGTGACGTTGAAATTGAACGTGCCATTAAGACGCATTGTTGTTGTATTGTACTGTACGTGTACGGCGACACGCACGATGATGTACCATTCGACTCTGATTTTTGATAGCCGTGTCTGACTGATTGCGTACGACGCACGCACACCGATGTCGTCATTCAAGATGCACGCGTGTCCAGTGCAGTACAGTAAGCGCGACGCTAGACGGCGGCGGCGGCGGCGGCGGCGGCGGCGGTCGTCGTCGTTTGTTTGGCGAATGTCTGTACACGTGTTTGTCTGTGTCCATCCGGTATGTATTTGTTTGTTTGAAAGTGTTTTGTGTGTCGGTGACGTGGTCCGATCCGTCGCCCCCTGAGTAACTGTCGATCGGCGCGATAGACCGGCGTCACGCAACTGAACCGAAGTCTTGGGCACACCCGTCATACTGTTGTACACCGTCGCGCTGAGAACGGTAACGAAAGGTTGACTTTGATCGGTCGAATGTCTGGGCAGAACGTGAGGAATGAGGCAAGAGTGCAAGGAGGGGGGGCAAAAGAGAGAGGAAGGGAAAAAGGGGAGAAGCGCATTCGTAGAGCAACGGAACGTTCCCGTGTCGGAGGCGTATTGGAGCCGCACTGAAATGCGTTTAACGGCGGCGCGGCTGCAAGTGTCTGCCGTGGTGAACGTTACCTTTGACGGCTGCATTGGGCTTTGCTTTTGCTTTCGCTTTCGCTTTCCCGGATGTACGTAACGTTTGTTGATATGGTTCTGAGGAAGAGTGTATGACAGTGCCGTGCCGTCCATGTTCGTGTGCCCTCCCATTGTGTGTATGCTATTGTCTGTGTACTTGAATGATGTATGTAGGTGTTAGTGGACATGTTTTACCAGTGGGGGGAAATGGATCGCCGATAGTTGGCGTCACTCTGTCACGGTCGAGATGACGCACCCTCCGTACAGAAAGGTGTCGAGAAAGTGTGTGTGTGTGTGTGTGTGTGTGTGTGTGCGTCCGTGAATTGGCAGTGTTTGGAGGTGGGCGTGCCCTGCATGTGGCCCGGAAGGCTGTTCGTTTGGCGGTAGTGTTGTGTGGACAGGGGAGGGGCATGCGTAACGCTGCTGGCATGGCATTTCGGGAGATGGGAGGGGGCAAACGAGGAGCGGCGGCCAAAGACGGGACGGGGAGGGGCGCGGTGTGGGTGGCTTGCGCCTGTGCTCGGCGTTGTGGTTTGTGCAAAAGAGGAGGAGAAAAACAATGAGTTGCCAGGGAGGGGAGCGGTGTTGTGTTGTGGTTGTCGTGGTGTAGCCGCAGACGCGGCTGTCAGTGAACGTGGCGAGACGGACGGATGCGCGGAGGGGCGGGGGCGGCGCATTTCGCCGGTGCCGTGCCGTGCCATGCCTGAAAGCCGCGTGGTCGCTGTGTTGTTGTTGGCGTGGGGGCGAGGAGAGTACCGTACGGGTGTGCTTGTGCGCCGGAAATGGCACACTGCGCCTGCCCGTCTTGGAGGCTGATGGCTGTGGTGTGGAAATGGGGCGCGGTGATGTTGAAGCAGTTGAAGAACAGAAAAGAAACCAAGAAAACGGAAGGCGTGATGCGGCGGTGGTGGTTGAGAGCGGGAAAAACAAAACAAAACAAAAAAAGAACAACAAAAAAAAGAAGGAAAAACAACAAGAAACAAAAAAGAAAACAAAAAGTCTATCAATACTAAAATGTAAATGGAAATGGAAATGGACCCAGGTACATAACCTCCCTGCACAAATAGCAGAGAGTCCGATGATAAATAAAAATGTGCCAGAATGTTAACGTCCCTACAAAACAAACCCAACGATAATATTAATGAAAGAATGAACCGTATGTAACATTGCAACAGACATAATGAAACCTGATAAATTGTATAAGGGCAGCAGCGTTGACCTTTGGCCCTGTATTCAGAATAAAAAGAGCCAAAGATCGTTACCCCAATGAAAAGAAGACACTGAAACACGTATGTAACGTAGCAGCGATGGCGAGACATTGTAGCATCTGTGACCAGAGAGTTTGCGCTGGACTGCGCGAGTGTTGCGAGCGGTTCTCAGTCAGTCAGTCAGTCAGTCAGTCAGTCGTTGCGAGTCTGTACTCTGTCAGTAGTCGTCATGCAGAGCGGTCGGTCAGTAGTAGCAGCCGAGTGCGGTTGTGTGATGTAGGCGGCCGGCAACACTGGTCAAGATGGTGAATAAGGTATACTGTTAATTAATATAATCATTAGATAATGAAAAGGTTTATTTATTGTAATTATTCTCCAACAAGTTCCCCAATAATAATTTTTATTTCAAAAGCATTTTTCAAACATTTAATTTTTTATTGAACTAAAGAGTTCGTTGCACTTCACATTTCATTCCACTTCTTTGAAGAAAAATTTCA
This sequence comes from Schistocerca piceifrons, assembly GCF_021461385.2. NCBI lineage: Eukaryota > Metazoa > Arthropoda > Insecta > Orthoptera > Acrididae > Schistocerca > Schistocerca piceifrons. The sequence continues at coordinate 114,096 of NW_025727863.1, read as the reverse complement.
CTAAAATCACAAAAAAAAAGGAGAATATTATTATTTGCAATGCAGTTCCTCCAGGCGCTGCGCAACAACAAGAGCAGAAATGTGACATCCATTTATTCTGAGGTAAGACTGTAATTCTGATTGTTTTGCACAGGGCCAAAGACCGATATTTCGGTTTAATTGAAGTTTCTTGTCACTGAACGGACTTTAAATGTTGTGAAGAATTTATATTTGAGTCGGATTGCGAATTTCACATTTTTGTTGCCATTTTCAATACCTCTCATTGTGGGCGAGGTTACAATTAGCGCAATGTCCATTAGCATCCGTAAATAACATTGTCCATTATTTAAATTTTGCGGGGAGGTTACAACACACAGACACCAAAAAAAAAAAAAAAAAAAAAAAAAAAAAAGAAACAAAAAAATTGCATTTGTATCCGCTCCTCAATTGTAGATACCCCTTACACAGCTGTGTGCAATGAATGAGTGCTGGCTGGTAATTAATTGCACTCCTTGGAGGGAAATGCCATAGGAAGTAGTCTTTAAAAAGTGAATGTTTTTCGTTAAAGACAAAAGTTACTTTAGAAAAAAGTAATAGTGGGGCTTTTGTTGTTGAAGAACATACGTTATCAGATTTGCGCAATGCAGCTTCACACTACCTTTTGATTATAACACAATATACTATATACATCGTCCCGAACCGTGACCAGAGTCGCGAGACGAGCAGAGCACGCCGCCGACGCCCGCTCAGTACAACCGTCCACCCGCTACTACTGTCGACCGACTACTACCTCTCCCGACTCGCGCTACAATATATATAACAACTGTTCCTGGCGACCCGGTGCGTGCCACTACTGTCGTCTGGCGCGGTCCAAGCGCCGACCAGCAACGATAAATAACTCTCTGGTCAGACGGAGATGCTGTCATGCCTCGCCATCGCTCTGGTAATGAATACATACGTGTTGCAGCGTGCGTACCACCGGAACACGCAGTGGCGGAGCCAAAGACTGTGTTGTCGAGGTCGAGTGCGAGCGGGAAGAGAGGCAGCGTCGGCACGGAGATGCAAGCGAGCGCGAGACGCACGGGGGGCTGCGGCGTGGCGCGTTTGCGGTCGGCGCCTTTGGTGGCAACGGCCGGGACAAGCAGCGGTGTATGGTGTGGTGCGGGGCGGACAGGGGCGGCGGTGGACGGGGCGGAGGCGGCGCGACGACGGCATGGGGGCGAAAACGGGACGGGGGACGGCGGATGTTGAGAGGCGTCACGCGCGGACAGGACACAGACACAGAGACACACAGATTGGAAAGGGAGGGTGCGCGGTTAGTAGTTGGGAATGTGCGTACCGTGCGGGATGGGAGTGGGCGAGGAACACGGTCGTGGCCCCTGTTTTGGGTGCGTGTGATGACGTCGGTGTGTTGTGGGAAGGGAAGGTGCTGTGGCGGCGGCGCGTAATGGGCGTAGGCCGAAGAGAGAAAGGGAACGTGGGCAGTGTGTTGGCAAGCGTCGGTTCGACTGCGACGTTGATGGGCAGGGCAGGGCAAGGTTAATGGTGGTAGGAGTAGGCGTGTGGGCGCAAAAAATCTGCCGCTGCAGGCGGTGCCGTAACCGCCATGGGGCGGGAAGGAGAGAGGGCCAAAGAAAGAAAGAAAGAAAGAAAGAAAGAAAGAAAGAAAGAAAGAAAGAAAGAAGAAAACGAAGGAAAAAAACAAAACAAAAAAAAGGAGGGGCGGGGGCGGGGGCGGGCGAAAGTGGAGAGGCGGTGGTGTGAGAAGGGCGGGGGCGGAAGGAAGGCAGGAAGGACAAGAGGCGAGGCGACGGCTTGCTTTGTGTATCGGTCGGTCTCTGGCTATGCTTCGTTTTCTGCAGCAGGGTCGGTGCGCGGCGTGGCTCGCGGCAGTGGGAACGCCTGGTGGCTGGACGGCCAGCAATGCGGTTGGATGGGCGGCCACAGCACCGCACCTGTGCCCGAGGAGGAGACGCTGGCGGCGGGCCCTGAGGTGAGGCCGGCTCGGCTGGGGCTGTGGATGTGTAGGTGTGCGCCGCTGCTGCAACAACGAGTAAAACGCGAGAAGAAGGGATGGCGGTAGAGAGAGGTAAAAAAAAAAAAAAGGTCGTGTTGTGTTGATGCGCAGGCAGACGCGTACAGAGAGACGAGCCCGGTCTGCAGCAGGGTGTGGCCGTGCCGAGTGCAGAGCAGCGGCGGCTCGGTTCGGTTCGGCCCGGCCCGGCGGGCCGCGCTGTTGTCGCGAACGTGAGCGCCCCCTGGCGGGTGGCCGGAGGCGGCGCGGCGTGTTGGACGTGTGGCTGGTGGCAGTGCACAATTTGCGAGTGGCTGGCGGTGTGGTGTGGCGGTTGGCGCGTCGGGCGGCGGAGAGGTATGTGTTGCGGGCGCCCTTTGCTGCGCTGCGTCGTTGCGTGTGCCGTACAGGGCGGGCGCTTGTCGACTGTGTGGGCGGTGTGGCGAATTGGCGTGAAACGGCTGCCGAGAGGTGTGTGGTAGCGAGAGCCGGTCGTTGTCAGTGCGAAGGGGAATGTGCGTGCGTTTGGCGGTTTCGGTGTGCTTTTTGCGGCGTGAGAGTGGGAATTAGTGGGGCCGGCTGTTGTGTTGGTTCCTTGTGTCTTGTGTCGCGTAGCTTGATGGCAACGTGGAAGGACGCCGGTTTCGTTTCGAGCCTTGCGTGTGGTTGTCGACGTTGACTGGTTGGCGTGTGCCGATGCACGTGCATGTGTGGGTCGCGAGTGCGTTTTTGGCTGGGTGTGTGTGTGTGTGTTTTGGGGGGGAAGGGGGAGGCGGTGGTGAAAGTGCAGTCGTTGCCACGGGCGTCGTCGGGTGGGGCTGGGGCTGTGCGTCGTGGCGGAAAGGTGGTAGGTTGCGGGAAGCGAGCCCGTCGTTGGCGGTGTCGCGTGAGTTGTGAATCGAGTGGGGCGCGGGGCGCGGGACAGGAGCAGCGTGCCGCTGCGTCGTGGTCGTCAGCAGAGGCTGTGCGTGTGCTTGTCCTTTTTGTGGGCGGTTCGTGCGAGGCGTTTTTGTTTTGTGTTGCCCTAGTTGTTAGTTTATTTTGGTTGTTGTTTGTTATTTTGAGACGACGACTGGTTGGTGGCGTGCGCGCGAAGTGGCGGTGTGCGCTTCCCGTGTCGTTTTGTTTTTGTGTGTTTTTTTTTTTTTTTTTGCACTGGGCCCCGGGGGGTGGGTGGGTGGGTGGGTGGGTGGGTGCGTGCGTGTGTGTCGATTGCCGGCTGGCGAAAGGTGCGCCATCGGCGGGGTGGGTCGCCGGCACAAGTAGAGGCGGCGGCGGCGGCGTTGTTGCTGTTGTTGTGTGGTGTTTGTTTTGTTCGGCTGTGTTGCGGTGCGTGTGAATGGTGGTGCAAAAGCGCTGGCGTCGGGGCTGCGACTGCGACGGCGGCGAGCCGCGGGCGCGCATGATAGTGATGTTGTGAACAGCGGCTGTGTACGGTAGTGGTGTTGTTGTAGCACGACGTGCATCCGGGCCGGCGCGGAAAGCGCAGTTGCGGGCGGTTGCCCTTCGGTGCCAGCCATGTCGCGTGAGCGGCGGGTTGCTCTGGTGTGGACACGTGGTGCTCTGGGTTGTTGTGTGGTGCCCTTTGGCCGGTGGGGGTGGTTCGCGTGTGTCTCGTTCGCGCTCGGTATCTGGTCGTGGTCGTGCTGCTCCCCCGTCTGTCGGCGGTTTTCGACGTCGTCTGTACGTTTTTGTTCGTTTGCGGCGTGCCTGCCGACGTCGTCCCGTCGCGACCTTTCAACCGAAAGTGTGGCGCCCGAAGGTGAACGAACGCAACCCTGACCTCGGCGCTTTACGCTGAGCCGAGCGAACCGAACCTAACCCTGTGGTGTGGCGAGGTGAGCTCAGCCTGTGAGCCCCTAACGTCTACGTAAGGTAAGCTGTCCGGCTCACGCCTCACGGTTTGAACGCTTTTGTAACCTACGTTTGACGCTTCTTAGCCTAGCACTGACCCCTTAACCTAACGTGTAACCTAACCTAACCTAACCTAACCTAACCTAACCTCTGACGCCTGACGTGTTTGAATGCTTAACCTAAGTTTGACGCTTAACCTAACCCAAGTCCCCTTAACCTAACCCACGTCCACCTAACCTAACGTAACCCAACCTAGACGTGTAAACGTAATGTGTAACGCGTAACGTGTAAGGTCGGCTGTCGTGTGTGCTGACGGCAGATTGGGTTGGTCTGTAGATTCGGATTGCGGTTTGCCTCGGTCGAGGGGTTGGGTCGGAAGCGGCGAGGGGCGGCGGCGCCTGTTGCGCAGGCGGCGTCCGTTTGCGGCGGGCAATTGTTGAGAAACGGCTGTGAATGTTGGCGGGCGAGAGGAGGAGGACGGCGCGCGATGTGGCCCGACGGCTGCGGGCCGATCGGGAAACGGCGGGAGGGCGACGGAAGGCGATGGGGCGGCGGAGGCGCGTTTGCACGGCCGTCATCGCCGCACGCCTCGGCTTGTGTGGCTGTGGCGCCGGCCGCGCTGGCCGGGCTGCCGCGGCGACGGTGTGGGAGTTTTGCCGAAGGTTTGGCCATTGTGGCGGGTCGTCGGCTGGGGCTGTGGGGGCGGCATTTGGGCGGGGGCGGCGATTCTCGGCGGGCCGACCCAGGCTGTAGCGCGCGGTAGCTGCAGTTTGGCCGTGGTTTGCGGCGCTGCCGTGGCGACTGGTTGGCGACTGTGGTGTGGCTGTGTGTAGCCCCATCCTCGGTGGTTTGAAAGGCGCGGGCGGTTGTGGCGCAGGTTTGGGGCTGCTCCGCACAGGCTGTCGGACGTTGGGCGGTAGCAAGCGCGGGAGGCGCGGCGCGGCGGCGCGCAGAGTGGCGGCCGCTCTCTCGGCCGTCCGCGCCCGCCCGCGACACTGGCTGGGCCTTGTGATTCTCTGCTCTGCTGCTGTGCTGTGCTGTGCTGTGCTTGCGTGCCTGCCGTCCGTCCCGCTCGCTCTCGCTCTCGCTGTGTGTTACGCGCGTCGTCGAAATGGCAGATCAGGCGGCTACGAACGAGACTGCTGCGGCACCCGCCGCCACCGGCACTACGAAGAAGGCCAAGTCTGCGTCGTCTGCGAAGAAGCCGCGCGCCAAGCCTGCGCACCCGCGCACCTCTGAGATGGTGACGGCCGCCATCAAGAGTCTGAAGGAGCGCGGCGGGTCGTCGCTGCAGGCGATCAAGAAGTACATAGCCGCGCACTACAAGCTGGACGCGGAGAAGCTGGCGCCGTTTATCAAGAAGTACCTCAAGTCGGCCGTCGTGGCGGGCGAGCTGGTGCAGACGAAGGGGAAGGGCGCGTCCGGCTCGTTCAAGCTTGCCGGCGCCGGCGGCGGGGGGGCGGCCGAGGGCGGCAAGGCCCGTGCTGGCGGTGCCAAGAAGAAGCGCGCCGCTCCGGCCAGCAAGGAGAAGAAGGGCGCCCGTGCGGCCGGCGCAAAGAAGGCTGGTGGCGTGAAGGCGGCGACCGGTCGGAAGGCGGGCGCCGCCAAGAAGGCGTCTGCGGCGTCGGCCGCTCCCGCGGGTGCGAAGAAGGCGGCTGCGGCCAAGCCGGCCAAGGCCAAGTCGCCGTCGAAGGCGAAGAAGGCCGCCAAGGTTCCGACGAAGAAGCCGAAGGCGCCGCGCCCGAAGAAGGCGACGACGCCGTCTAAGGCGAAGGCTTCGCCCAAGAAGAAGAAGTAGAGTAGAGTAGAGTAGAGGAGAAAGAGATGGGAGAAAGGAAGGGTTTGGCGCTTGACTCCGTCGTCCCCACCCCCCGTCGTCGTCTAGTGGCGCGCAAGAGACGCGCGGCCCAAAACGGCCCTTCTCAGGGCCATCAAAGCACGTCGGGGAAGGTTTTGATTGTCGTGTTGCGTTTGGTGTGGGTGTCTTTGTGTATGCCCGTGGGGGATGCTGTTTGCGTGCCGTGGTGGATGGATTGCGGGGGTCGGTGGCGGGTGTGGGCGGCGGTAGCGGTAAGCGGTGTTGTTGTTGTTGTCGTCGTGGTTGATTGTCGCCGTGTTTGTGGCGGCGGCCGACGGTTGGTTTTCTGTCACGTTGTTTTGTTTGAATACGTTGGTTGGCTTGCCTGCGTTCGTTCTTCTCGGATGTCTGTCTTGTCGAGTCGTGTCTGGTCTTTGTTTTGTTCCTTTGTGTGTGTGTGTGTGTGTGTTATGTTTTGCAACGGGGGGCACGTTGAGATGTGGAAGGAGTCGGCGGGGATTTCGGTGGCGTTGGAGAGCGAGCGAGCGAGCGAGCGCGCCTGCCTGGCCGTTGGCCGTCGGAGTGGAGTGCGGGTTGTTTTTGTTTTCGAAACGAAAGCGGCGGCCGGCCAGCCACCCGTGCGGTGTGACGTCGGCCGTTGGGTATTGTGCGCTTTGAGCGCCGGGGAGGGATGATGTGTGATTGTTGCGCGCTGCTAGCAGGCAGGCAGAGTGAGCGGGTGTGGCGGGCGGACGGGAAGTGGTGGTTGTTGTTTTTGGGTTGCGGGGCGAGAGGCAGGCGACCGACAAAGTTTGCTCGCGACGGAGAGATGTTAGTGGCCCTGAAAAGGGCCGTTTTTGTTTGTGCGGTGCGGTGCCGCGGCGCGGTTTAGGCGCGCTCGCCGCGGATGCGGCGCGCGAGCTGGATGTCCTTGGGCATGATGGTGACGCGCTTGGCGTGGATTGCGCACAGGTTGGTGTCTTCGAAGAGGCCGACGAGGTAGGCCTCGCTGGCCTCCTGCAGGGCCATGACTGCGGAGCTCTGGAAGCGCAGGTCGGTCTTGAAGTCCTGGGCGATCTCGCGCACTAGGCGCTGGAATGGCAGCTTGCGGATGAGCAGCTCTGTGCTCTTCTGGTAGCGCCTGATTTCTCGCAGGGCGACGGTGCCCGGCCTGTAGCGGTGGGGCTTCTTGACGCCTCCGGTGGCGGGCGCGCTCTTCCTCGCCGCCTTGGTGGCGAGCTGTTTGCGCGGCGCCTTTCCGCCGGTGGACTTGCGGGCCGTTTGCTTTGTGCGGGCCATAGCGGTAGCGGAGCGGCGTGCGTGGAGGTTAGGTGCGGCGCGGCGTCCGGTGCTGCCTTGACAACGGGCCCGCGCGCCTCCGTGCTGCGCTTATATGCCCTCGGTTGCGCGTGGTGGGGGGAGGGCGGGCCAGAGTCTATATAGGGGGGCGGCGGGCGCGCTGGGCGCAGACCGTAGCCGACTCGCCAGCCGCTGCAGCTGCTGTTTGTGCACGTTGTTGCTTTGCCCGAGGAAGGAAGGATGACAGGCCGCGGCAAGGGAGGAAAGGGGCTCGGCAAGGGTGGCGCCAAGCGGCACCGCAAGGTGTTGCGCGACAACATCCAGGGCATCACGAAGCCCGCCATCCGCCGCCTGGCTCGCAGGGGCGGCGTGAAGCGCATCTCTGGTCTGATCTACGAGGAGACCCGCGGGGTGCTGAAGGTGTTCCTGGAGAACGTGATCCGCGACGCGGTGACGTACACTGAGCACGCCAAGCGCAAGACTGTGACGGCCATGGACGTGGTGTACGCCCTGAAGAGGCAGGGGCGCACCCTGTACGGTTTCGGCGGTTAGGCTGCGTCGCAGCGGGCGCTGGCCTTCCCGCGGCCGTGCTTGTGGGTGGGAGAGACTAGAAAACGGCCCTTTTCAGGGCCACCACACTGTTCGGAAGTTGAAAAGTGCGAAAGAGTCTGTGTTGTTTGTTTGTTTCTTTCTTTCCGTTTGAGCGACGTGATGTGACTGGGAGGGGAGAAGGAAAGGAAACGTGTCATGTGGCTGGCTGTGTGTGGAGCTGCTTCGTTTGTGTGTTTGTTATTGTGTGTCGTTGTATCGATCGCGACGGAGATGGCGGGCTGTGTGTTGTTGTGCGAGAGGCGGTGATTATTTGCTTGCGTGGTTTGGCCCTGTGTGTTTGCGGCGGCGTTGGGGTTTCCGAGGCAAGGCGTGTGGGCATAGGCGGCCGGATCAGCTGTTTCGTTCGTGTCGACGGCCGTTGCGCGCGGGAGTGGAGGGCGGTGTGTCGACACGCCTCCCTGTAACAATGGTCGTCATTATTGCTGCCGTTGTCGTTTGGAAGGCGACTGCGACCGTGCAAAAATGAATGTGTGTGTGTGTGTGTGTTGGGCCACACGGGCTGTGTGGACGACAAGATGGCGGACGTGCGCCGGCGGCGGCTGTGCAAAGTTAAAACAAAACAAGGTGCGGCGAGGACGACTGAAATTTTGCTTTGGACGTAGGTTTGTGTGGTGGCCCTGAAAAGGGCCGATTGTTGTGGGCCGAGCCGAGCCGGCAAAGCGCGTTGCGATTGCCTGGCCTCCTTTAGGCCTTCTTCTCGGTCTTCTTTGGCAGCAGGACGGCCTGGATGTTGGGCAGGACACCACCCTGTGCGATGGTGACGCCCGACAGGAGCTTGTTGAGCTCCTCGTCGTTGCGGATGGCAAGCTGCAGGTGGCGCGGGATGATGCGCGTCTTCTTGTTGTCGCGGGCCGCGTTTCCGGCCAGCTCGAGCACCTCAGCCGCGAGGTACTCCATGACGGCGGCGAGGTAGACGGGCGCCCCGGCGCCGACGCGCTCTGCGTAGTTTCCCTTGCGCAGGAGGCGGTGGATTCTGCCGACCGGGAACTGGAGCCCAGCCCTGCTTGAGCGGGACTTTGACTTGCCCTTGACTTTGCCTCCCTTTCCGCGTCCGGACATGGCGATGGGCTAGCGACGGTGCACACGAAACGGAAACGAAAAACGACCGGTGCGAGCGGCAGCGAGTCGAGCAGCGGAGTGCGTGCCGGCGCAGCCGGGGTGGGGGTGCTTTATGGGCTCGGGTGCGGCGGCCGGTTGCGCGCGCGCCCCATTGGTCGGCGGCCGCAACAGGGCGAGCTGGTAAAGGTGCGGCGGCGGCTGGCGGCGGGTGCCACTGTGTGGGGAGACGCTGACTAGAGCGGAGCGCTTGCTACTGGTGTTGCTGCTGCCGTACGTTGGTTCGTTCGAGATGCCGCCCAAGACTAGCGGGAAGGCCGCCAAGAAGGCTGGCAAGGCGCAGAAGAACATTTCGAAGGGCGACAAGAAGAAGAAGCGCAAGAGGAAGGAGAGCTATGCCATCTACATCTACAAGGTGCTGAAGCAGGTGCACCCTGACACGGGCATCTCGTCGAAGGCGATGAGCATCATGAACAGCTTCGTGAACGACATTTTCGAGCGCATTGCGGCCGAGGCTTCTCGCCTGGCGCACTACAACAAGCGCTCGACCATCACGTCCCGCGAGATCCAGACCGCTGTGCGGCTGTTGCTGCCTGGCGAGCTGGCCAAGCACGCCGTGAGCGAGGGCACGAAGGCGGTGACCAAGTACACGAGCTCCAAGTAAGGAGGTGGCTCTGGAATGGAAGGAAGGAAGGAAGGAAGGAGAAGGCTCCTCCGTTGCGAGAGCGGCAAAACGGCCCTTTTCAGGGCCACCAACTTGCCTTTTGCGGGAAGGGCGGAATTGTTGTTGTTGTTGTTGTTGTTTGTGTGGACGGCTGTGATGTATGTGTGCATTTTGATTGTGGGTGGGGGGGGCGCGTCAAAGCGTGTTGCGGGGGACGGCCACGAGGTTGGTCGCCGTGGCGTGGAATGGTGGCACGCCTCGTTGGAGTGGTTTTGACCCATTGGTGTTGGTGTGTGTGTGTGTGTGTTAACCTGTCTGCGAGGGGGGACAGTGCGATCGGCGACTTTTGTGTCACCGTAACGACGGCCGTTTGCGGGTTTGTTTTTTGCACATCATACATGGCGAGGGTGAAATGTGAAATGTTTTTGTTTGGTTTTTTTTTTTGCCGCCCACTATTCCCTTTGCTGTACGCCGAGTTTGACAATGGTGCGACGTAACTGCAGCGTGGAGGTGTGTGAGTGACGTTGAAATTGAACGTGCCATTAAGACGCATTGTTGTTGTATTGTACTGTACGTGTACGGCGACACGCACGATGATGTACCATTCGACTCTGATTTTTGATAGCCGTGTCTGACTGATTGCGTACGACGCACGCACACCGATGTCGTCATTCAAGATGCACGCGTGTCCAGTGCAGTACAGTAAGCGCGACGCTAGACGGCGGCGGCGGCGGCGGCGGCGGCGGCGGTCGTCGTCGTTTGTTTGGCGAATGTCTGTACACGTGTTTGTCTGTGTCCATCCGGTATGTATTTGTTTGTTTGAAAGTGTTTTGTGTGTCGGTGACGTGGTCCGATCCGTCGCCCCCTGAGTAACTGTCGATCGGCGCGATAGACCGGCGTCACGCAACTGAACCGAAGTCTTGGGCACACCCGTCATACTGTTGTACACCGTCGCGCTGAGAACGGTAACGAAAGGTTGACTTTGATCGGTCGAATGTCTGGGCAGAACGTGAGGAATGAGGCAAGAGTGCAAGGAGGGGGGGCAAAAGAGAGAGGAAGGGAAAAAGGGGAGAAGCGCATTCGTAGAGCAACGGAACGTTCCCGTGTCGGAGGCGTATTGGAGCCGCACTGAAATGCGTTTAACGGCGGCGCGGCTGCAAGTGTCTGCCGTGGTGAACGTTACCTTTGACGGCTGCATTGGGCTTTGCTTTTGCTTTCGCTTTCGCTTTCCCGGATGTACGTAACGTTTGTTGATATGGTTCTGAGGAAGAGTGTATGACAGTGCCGTGCCGTCCATGTTCGTGTGCCCTCCCATTGTGTGTATGCTATTGTCTGTGTACTTGAATGATGTATGTAGGTGTTAGTGGACATGTTTTACCAGTGGGGGGAAATGGATCGCCGATAGTTGGCGTCACTCTGTCACGGTCGAGATGACGCACCCTCCGTACAGAAAGGTGTCGAGAAAGTGTGTGTGTGTGTGTGTGTGTGTGTGTGTGCGTCCGTGAATTGGCAGTGTTTGGAGGTGGGCGTGCCCTGCATGTGGCCCGGAAGGCTGTTCGTTTGGCGGTAGTGTTGTGTGGACAGGGGAGGGGCATGCGTAACGCTGCTGGCATGGCATTTCGGGAGATGGGAGGGGGCAAACGAGGAGCGGCGGCCAAAGACGGGACGGGGAGGGGCGCGGTGTGGGTGGCTTGCGCCTGTGCTCGGCGTTGTGGTTTGTGCAAAAGAGGAGGAGAAAAACAATGAGTTGCCAGGGAGGGGAGCGGTGTTGTGTTGTGGTTGTCGTGGTGTAGCCGCAGACGCGGCTGTCAGTGAACGTGGCGAGACGGACGGATGCGCGGAGGGGCGGGGGCGGCGCATTTCGCCGGTGCCGTGCCGTGCCATGCCTGAAAGCCGCGTGGTCGCTGTGTTGTTGTTGGCGTGGGGGCGAGGAGAGTACCGTACGGGTGTGCTTGTGCGCCGGAAATGGCACACTGCGCCTGCCCGTCTTGGAGGCTGATGGCTGTGGTGTGGAAATGGGGCGCGGTGATGTTGAAGCAGTTGAAGAACAGAAAAGAAACCAAGAAAACGGAAGGCGTGATGCGGCGGTGGTGGTTGAGAGCGGGAAAAACAAAACAAAACAAAAAAAGAACAACAAAAAAAAGAAGGAAAAACAACAAGAAACAAAAAAGAAAACAAAAAGTCTATCAATACTAAAATGTAAATGGAAATGGAAATGGACCCAGGTACATAACCTCCCTGCACAAATAGCAGAGAGTCCGATGATAATAAAAATGTGCCAGAATGTTAACGTCCCTACAAAACAAACCCAACGATAATATTAATGAAAGAATGAACCGTATGTAACATTGCAACAGACATAATGAAACCTGATAAATTGTATAAGGGCAGCAGCGTTGACCTTTGGCCCTGTATTCAGAATAAAAAGAGCCAAAGATCGTTACCCCAATGAAAAGAAGACACTGAAACACGTATGTAACGTAGCAGCGATGGCGAGACATTGTAGCATCTGTGACCAGAGAGTTTGCGCTGGACTGCGCGAGTGTTGCGAGCGGTTCTCAGTCAGTCAGTCAGTCAGTCAGTCAGTCGTTGCGAGTCTGTACTCTGTCAGTAGTCGTCATGCAGAGCGGTCGGTCAGTAGTAGCAGCCGAGTGCGGTTGTGTGATGTAGGCGGCCGGCAACACTGGTCAAGATGGTGAATAAGGTATACTGTTAATTAATATAATCATTAGATAATGAAAAGGTTTATTTATTGTAATTATTCTCCAACAAGTTCCCCAATAATAATTTTTATTTCAAAAGCATTTTTCAAACATTTAATTTTTTATTGAACTAAAGAGTTCGTTGCACTTCACATTTCATTCCACTTCTTTGAAGAAAAATTTCACTAAAATCACAAAAAAAAAGGAGAATATTATTATTTGCAATGCAGTTCCTCCAGGCGCTGCGCAACAACAAGAGCAGAAATGTGACATCCATTTATTCTGAGGTAAGACTGTAATTCTGATTGTTTTGCACAGGGCCAAAGACCGATATTTCGGTTTAATTGAAGTTTCTTGTCACTGAACGGACTTTAAATGTTGTGAAGAATTTATATTTGAGTCGGATTGCGAATTTCACATTTTTGTTGCCATTTTCAATACCTCTCATTGTGGGCGAGGTTACAATTAGCGCAATGTCCATTAGCATCCGTAAATAACATTGTCCATTATTTTAAATTTTGCGGGGAGGTTACAACACACAGACACCAAAAAAAAAAAAAAAAAAAAAAAAAAAAAAGAAACAAAAAAATTGCATTTGTATCCGCTCCTCAATTGTAGATACCCCTTACACAGCTGTGTGCAATGAATGAGTGCTGGCTGGTAATTAATTGCACTCCTTGGAGGGAAATGCCATAGGAAGTAGTCTTTAAAAAGTGAATGTTTTTCGTTAAAAGACAAAAGTTACTTTAGAAAAAAGTAATAGTGGGGCTTTTGTTGTTGAAGAACATACGTTATCAGATTTGCGCAATGCAGCTTCACACTACCTTTTGATTATAACACAATATACTATATACATCGTCCCGAACCGTGACCAGAGTCGCGAGACGAGCAGAGCACGCCGCCGACGCCCGCTCAGTACAACCGTCCACCCGCTACTACTGTCGACCGACTACTACCTCTCCCGACTCGCGCTACAATATATATAACAACTGTTCCTGGCGACCCGGTGCGTGCCACTACTGTCGTCTGGCGCGGTCCAAGCGCCGACCAGCAACGATAAATAACTCTCTGGTCAGACGGAGATGCTGTCATGCCTCGCCATCGCTCTGGTAATGAATACATACGTGTTGCAGCGTGCGTACCACCGGAACACGCAGTGGCGGAGCCAAAGACTGTGTTGTCGAGGTCGAGTGCGAGCGGGAAGAGAGGCAGCGTCGGCACGGAGATGCAAGCGAGCGCGAGACGCACGGGGGCTGCGGCGTGGCGCGTTTGCGGTCGGCGCCTTTGGTGGCAACGGCCGGGACAAGCAGCGGTGTATGGTGTGGTGCGGGGCGGACAGGGGCGGCGGTGGACGGGGCGGAGGCGGCGCGACGACGGCATGGGGGCGAAAACGGGACGGGGGACGGCGGATGTTGAGAGGCGTCACGCGCGGACAGGACACAGACACAGAGACACACAGATTGGAAAGGGAGGGTGCGCGGTTAGTAGTTGGGAATGTGCGTACCGTGCGGGATGGGAGTGGGCGAGGAACACGGTCGTGGCCCCTGTTTTGGGTGCGTGTGATGACGTCGGTGTGTTGTGGGAAGGGAAGGTGCTGTGGCGGCGGCGCGTAATGGGCGTAGGCCGAAGAGAGAAAGGGAACGTGGGCAGTGTGTTGGCAAGCGTCGGTTCGACTGCGACGTTGATGGGCAGGGCAGGGCAAGGTTAATGGTGGTAGGAGTAGGCGTGTGGGCGCAAAAAATCTGCCGCTGCAGGCGGTGCCGTAACCGCCATGGGGCGGGAAGGAGAGAGGGCCAAAGAAAGAAAGAAAGAAAGAAAGAAAGAAAGAAAGAAAGAAAGAAAGAAAGAAAGAAGAAAACGAAGGAAAAAAACAAAACAAAAAAAAGGAGGGGCGGGGGCGGGGGCGGGCGAAAGTGGAGAGGCGGTGGTGTGAGAAGGGCGGGGGCGGAAGGAAGGCAGGAAGGACAAGAGGCGAGGCGACGGCTTGCTTTGTGTATCGGTCGGTCTCTGGCTATGCTTCGTTTTCTGCAGCAGGGTCGGTGCGCGGCGTGGCTCGCGGCAGTGGGAACGCCTGGTGGCTGGACGGCCAGCAATGCGGTTGGATGGGCGGCCACAGCACCGCACCTGTGCCCGAGGAGGAGACGCTGGCGGCGGGCCCTGAGGTGAGGCCGGCTCGGCTGGGGCTGTGGATGTGTAGGTGTGCGCCGCTGCTGCAACAACGAGTAAAACGCGAGAAGAAGGGATGGCGGTAGAGAGAGGTAAAAAAAAAAAAAAAGGTCGTGTTGTGTTGATGCGCAGGCAGACGCGTACAGAGAGACGAGCCCGGTCTGCAGCAGGGTGTGGCCGTGCCGAGTGCAGAGCAGCGGCGGCTCGGTTCGGTTCGGCCCGGCCCGGCGGGCCGCGCTGTTGTCGCGAACGTGAGCGCCCCCTGGCGGGTGGCCGGAGGCGGCGCGGCGTGTTGGACGTGTGGCTGGTGGCAGTGCACAATTTGCGAGTGGCTGGCGGTGTGGTGTGGCGGTTGGCGCGTCGGGCGGCGGAGAGGTATGTGTTGCGGGCGCCCTTTGCTGCGCTGCGTCGTTGCGTGTGCCGTACAGGGCGGGCGCTTGTCGACTGTGTGGGCGGTGTGGCGAATTGGCGTGAAACGGCTGCCGAGAGGTGTGTGGTAGCGAGAGCCGGTCGTTGTCAGTGCGAAGGGGAATGTGCGTGCGTTTGGCGGTTTCGGTGTGCTTTTTGCGGCGTGAGAGTGGGAATTAGTGGGGCCGGCTGTTGTGTTGGTTCCTTGTGTCTTGTGTCGCGTAGCTTGATGGCAACGTGGAAGGACGCCGGTTTCGTTTCGAGCCTTGCGTGTGGTTGTCGACGTTGACTGGTTGGCGTGTGCCGATGCACGTGCATGTGTGGGTCGCGAGTGCGTTTTTGGCTGGGTGTGTGTGTGTGTGTTTTGGGGGGGAAGGGGGAGGCGGTGGTGAAAGTGCAGTCGTTGCCACGGGCGTCGTCGGGTGGGGCTGGGGCTGTGCGTCGTGGCGGAAAGGTGGTAGGTTGCGGGAAGCGAGCCCGTCGTTGGCGGTGTCGCGTGAGTTGTGAATCGAGTGGGGCGCGGGGCGCGGGACAGGAGCAGCGTGCCGCTGCGTCGTGGTCGTCAGCAGAGGCTGTGCGTGTGCTTGTCCTTTTTGTGGGCGGTTCGTGCGAGGCGTTTTTGTTTTGTGTTGCCCTAGTTGTTAGTTTATTTTGGTTGTTGTTTGTTATTTTGAGACGACGACTGGTTGGTGGCGTGCGCGCGAAGTGGCGGTGTGCGCTTCCCGTGTCGTTTTGTTTTTGTGTGTTTTTTTTTTTTTTTTGCACTGGGCCCCGGGGGGTGGGTGGGTGGGTGGGTGGGTGGGTGCGTGCGTGTGTGTCGATTGCCGGCTGGCGAAAGGTGCGCCATCGGCGGGGTGGGTCGCCGGCACAAGTAGAGGCGGCGGCGGCGGCGTTGTTGCTGTTGTTGTGTGGTGTTTGTTTTGTTCGGCTGTGTTGCGGTGCGTGTGAATGGTGGTGCAAAAGCGCTGGCGTCGGGGCTGCGACTGCGACGGCGGCGAGCCGCGGGCGCGCATGATAGTGATGTTGTGAACAGCGGCTGTGTACGGTAGTGGTGTTGTTGTAGCACGACGTGCATCCGGGCCGGCGCGGAAAGCGCAGTTGCGGGCGGTTGCCCTTCGGTGCCAGCCATGTCGCGTGAGCGGCGGGTTGCTCTGGTGTGGACACGTGGTGCTCTGGGTTGTTGTGTGGTGCCCTTTGGCCGGTGGGGGTGGTTCGCGTGTGTCTCGTTCGCGCTCGGTATCTGGTCGTGGTCGTGCTGCTCCCCCGTCTGTCGGCGGTTTTCGACGTCGTCTGTACGTTTTTGTTCGTTTGCGGCGTGCCTGCCGACGTCGTCCCGTCGCGACCTTTCAACCGAAAGTGTGGCGCCCGAAGGTGAACGAACGCAACCCTGACCTCGGCGCTTTACGCTGAGCCGAGCGAACCGAACCTAACCCTGTGGTGTGGCGAGGTGAGCTCAGCCTGTGAGCCCCTAACGTCTACGTAAGGTAAGCTGTCCGGCTCACGCCTCACGGTTTGAACGCTTTTGTAACCTACGTTTGACGCTTCTTAGCCTAGCACTGACCCCTTAACCTAACGTGTAACCTAACCTAACCTAACCTAACCTAACCTAACCTCTGACGCCTGACGTGTTTGAATGCTTAACCTAAGTTTGACGCTTAACCTAACCCAAGTCCCCTTAACCTAACCCACGTCCACCTAACCTAACGTAACCCAACCTAGACGTGTAAACGTAATGTGTAACGCGTAACGTGTAAGGTCGGCTGTCGTGTGTGCTGACGGCAGATTGGGTTGGTCTGTAGATTCGGATTGCGGTTTGCCTCGGTCGAGGGGTTGGGTCGGAAGCGGCGAGGGGCGGCGGCGCCTGTTGCGCAGGCGGCGTCCGTTTGCGGCGGGCAATTGTTGAGAAACGGCTGTGAATGTTGGCGGGCGAGAGGAGGAGGACGGCGCGCGATGTGGCCCGACGGCTGCGGGCCGATCGGGAAACGGCGGGAGGGCGACGGAAGGCGATGGGGCGGCGGAGGCGCGTTTGCACGGCCGTCATCGCCGCACGCCTCGGCTTGTGTGGCTGTGGCGCCGGCCGCGCTGGCCGGGCTGCCGCGGCGACGGTGTGGGAGTTTTGCCGAAGGTTTGGCCATTGTGGCGGGTCGTCGGCTGGGGCTGTGGGGGCGGCATTTGGGCGGGGGCGGCGATTCTCGGCGGGCCGACCCAGGCTGTAGCGCGCGGTAGCTGCAGTTTGGCCGTGGTTTGCGGCGCTGCCGTGGCGACTGGTTGGCGACTGTGGTGTGGCTGTGTGTAGCCCCATCCTCGGTGGTTTGAAAGGCGCGGGCGGTTGTGGCGCAGGTTTGGGGCTGCTCCGCACAGGCTGTCGGACGTTGGGCGGTAGCAAGCGCGGGAGGCGCGGCGCGGCGGCGCGCAGAGTGGCGGCCGCTCTCTCGGCCGTCCGCGCCCGCCCGCGACACTGGCTGGGCCTTGTGATTCTCTGCTCTGCTGCTGTGCTGTGCTGTGCTGTGCTTGCGTGCCTGCCGTCCGTCCCGCTCGCTCTCGCTCTCGCTGTGTGTTACGCGCGTCGTCGAAATGGCAGATCAGGCGGCTACGAACGAGACTGCTGCGGCACCCGCCGCCACCGGCACTACGAAGAAGGCCAAGTCTGCGTCGTCTGCGAAGAAGCCGCGCGCCAAGCCTGCGCACCCGCGCACCTCTGAGATGGTGACGGCCGCCATCAAGAGTCTGAAGGAGCGCGGCGGGTCGTCGCTGCAGGCGATCAAGAAGTACATAGCCGCGCACTACAAGCTGGACGCGGAGAAGCTGGCGCCGTTTATCAAGAAGTACCTCAAGTCGGCCGTCGTGGCGGGCGAGCTGGTGCAGACGAAGGGGAAGGGCGCGTCCGGCTCGTTCAAGCTTGCCGGCGCCGGCGGCGGGGGGGCGGCCGAGGGCGGCAAGGCCCGTGCTGGCGGTGCCAAGAAGAAGCGCGCCGCTCCGGCCAGCAAGGAGAAGAAGGGCGCCCGTGCGGCCGGCGCAAAGAAGGCTGGTGGCGTGAAGGCGGCGACCGGTCGGAAGGCGGGCGCCGCCAAGAAGGCGTCTGCGGCGTCGGCCGCTCCCGCGGGTGCGAAGAAGGCGGCTGCGGCCAAGCCGGCCAAGGCCAAGTCGCCGTCGAAGGCGAAGAAGGCCGCCAAGGTTCCGACGAAGAAGCCGAAGGCGCCGCGCCCGAAGAAGGCGACGACGCCGTCTAAGGCGAAGGCTTCGCCCAAGAAGAAGAAGTAGAGTAGAGTAGAGTAGAGGAGAAAGAGATGGGAGAAAGGAAGGGTTTGGCGCTTGACTCCGTCGTCCCCACCCCCCGTCGTCGTCTAGTGGCGCGCAAGAGACGCGCGGCCCAAAACGGCCCTTCTCAGGGCCATCAAAGCACGTCGGGGAAGGTTTTGATTGTCGTGTTGCGTTTGGTGTGGGTGTCTTTGTGTATGCCCGTGGGGGATGCTGTTTGCGTGCCGTGGTGGATGGATTGCGGGGGTCGGTGGCGGGTGTGGGCGGCGGTAGCGGTAAGCGGTGTTGTTGTTGTTGTCGTCGTGGTTGATTGTCGCCGTGTTTGTGGCGGCGGCCGACGGTTGGTTTTCTGTCACGTTGTTTTGTTTGAATACGTTGGTTGGCTTGCCTGCGTTCGTTCTTCTCGGATGTCTGTCTTGTCGAGTCGTGTCTGGTCTTTGTTTTGTTCCTTTGTGTGTGTGTGTGTGTGTGTTATGTTTTGCAACGGGGGGCACGTTGAGATGTGGAAGGAGTCGGCGGGGATTTCGGTGGCGTTGGAGAGCGAGCGAGCGAGCGAGCGCGCCTGCCTGGCCGTTGGCCGTCGGAGTGGAGTGCGGGTTGTTTTTGTTTTCGAAACGAAAGCGGCGGCCGGCCAGCCACCCGTGCGGTGTGACGTCGGCCGTTGGGTATTGTGCGCTTTGAGCGCCGGGGAGGGATGATGTGTGATTGTTGCGCGCTGCTAGCAGGCAGGCAGAGTGAGCGGGTGTGGCGGGCGGACGGGAAGTGGTGGTTGTTGTTTTTGGGTTGCGGGGCGAGAGGCAGGCGACCGACAAAGTTTGCTCGCGACGGAGAGATGTTAGTGGCCCTGAAAAGGGCCGTTTTTGTTTGTGCGGTGCGGTGCCGCGGCGCGGTTTAGGCGCGCTCGCCGCGGATGCGGCGCGCGAGCTGGATGTCCTTGGGCATGATGGTGACGCGCTTGGCGTGGATTGCGCACAGGTTGGTGTCTTCGAAGAGGCCGACGAGGTAGGCCTCGCTGGCCTCCTGCAGGGCCATGACTGCGGAGCTCTGGAAGCGCAGGTCGGTCTTGAAGTCCTGGGCGATCTCGCGCACTAGGCGCTGGAATGGCAGCTTGCGGATGAGCAGCTCTGTGCTCTTCTGGTAGCGCCTGATTTCTCGCAGGGCGACGGTGCCCGGCCTGTAGCGGTGGGGCTTCTTGACGCCTCCGGTGGCGGGCGCGCTCTTCCTCGCCGCCTTGGTGGCGAGCTGTTTGCGCGGCGCCTTTCCGCCGGTGGACTTGCGGGCCGTTTGCTTTGTGCGGGCCATAGCGGTAGCGGAGCGGCGTGCGTGGAGGTTAGGTGCGGCGCGGCGTCCGGTGCTGCCTTGACAACGGGCCCGCGCGCTTTTTTTTTTTTTTTTTTTTTTTTTTTTTTTTTTATTTTTTTTTTTTTTTATTTTTTTTTTTTTTTTTTTTTTTTTTTTAGCACTTTTCATTCCTTCTCCTAAGGGGAGAAGGCGGGCTGTTTTAGGGCTTGTCTGTTTGCCCTTTATCAGCCATAGGGTACATTTTTATTCTATTTATTTCCATTTTTCTTGTATATCTGATTACATGCTATTATCTTATATTGAGAATCCTTAATTTTACGTTTTTTTTTTTTGTGTATATAAAATGAGGGAATATAGATTGATTTTGTTATGTATTAACTGAACATGTTTAGCAATATGACAAACTTAATAAAACTAATTGTTTGCTTAATTTAATTTAGTTTATAACTGGATTAGTTTATAACTGGAAGTGACACATTATTCTAATGGGGGATTTATTTTTAACAGCGTTTACATTGTTTTTCCCTGTGTCATACTTCTTTGTGATGGAGTATGTTGTTTTAGATGATATATTCTAGCTTAGACTATTCTTAATACTATTGTTTACATGTTCTCCTTTCCTGTTTTGTAGTACTTGGAGCTGGTTGCTACAATGTTTTTTTGCCTTATTCTAGTTTTACATATTCTCCTTTCCCGTTGGTGGTACTTGGAGCTGGTTTTTTTTTTGTTAACAATAGTTCTTATCTTGTCTATGGTTTCCTTAATGTTATTGTGTTTTATTCGATGGGGTGTGTTGTGTGTTGAGTGTGGGGGGCTGTCGTGGTGCACTAGGTCATTGTCGTTGTGCTATTGTCTTTTGTCTAGGTGGAGGGGGGTGGTTTCGCCTTCTGTCAGTTGTGTCATTGTGGGTGCTAAGTCGGGGAACTCAGTTGTTGTATTTTGTGCTACTGTACGCGCCGGGTAAATGTATTTCTTTTTTGGGCGTCTTGCTGTGCGTGGCTTGGTCGTCAGAATGTCTTCCATGTCGGGTCGTTTGTGTAGGATGTGAGAGCCGTATCTTGCTCTGAGTTTTGTCAGTCTTGTTTGTAGAGGGGTTATTTCTGTCGCCTCGTATACTTCGTCGCTAGGGGTGCGGCATGGTAGCTTTGCTATGCTGCGTAGTAGTCGGCGTTCTGTCGAGTACAGTCTGTTTGCTACTGTCTTTGGTATTCCGCCTAGTGGTGCAGCGGCGTATTCGTATATTGGTCGTATGTATGTCTTGTATGTGTGTATAGCTGTCCTGGTGGAGCAGCCATACAGTCGTCCTTGTACTTGTCGGATTAACTGTTGTCGTTTCCTCGTTTTGTTGAGCAGGTATTGCAGGTGGGCTTGGTAGTTGAGGTGTTTGTCTAGGTAGACACCGAGGTATCTCGCCTTGTCAGTCAGTTGTAGGGGTTCGTTCCATAGTCGGAGTGTTATGTCTTCTTGTTTTTGCTGTCGTTTTTTTGTCAGGTTGCGGTGTTGGAATAGGACTAGTTGTGTTTTAGTCGGGTTGGGTCGGATTCTCCATTTAGTCATCCATGTCTCTAGTTTGGTCAGGTATTTTGCTGCTTTTTTTTGTATTACGTCTGTCCTGAGTCCTGTGCACCAATATGCAGTGTCATCTGCATATAGGGCGATCTTTTCGTGTTGGTCTGTTGGGGTCGGTATGTCGTGTGTGTATAGCGCGTACAGTAGTGGGGATGATATTGCACCTTGTGGGACTCCCGCCTCTGGGGTGAATGGTTCAGAGGTGGCGTCTTGCACATGTACTCTGCTGTGTCGTCCGGTTATTTGAGTTTTTACTAGGCGTACGAATTTCGGTGGGATGCCGAGTTTGAGCAGTTTGAACAGGAGCCCATTGTGCCATAGACGGTCGAAGGCGCGCTCGATGTCGAGAAATATGGCTAGCGTACAGTGCGATCTGTTGAAGCCCTGGGTGATGTCGCATGTCAGTTTCAGAAGTGGGTCTGTGGTGGAGTGGTTGGGGCGGAAGCCGGCTTGGAGTAGGGGGAGTAGTTGTTTGTTGTCCACATATTTTCTTAGTCTGTCGGTCAGTATACGTTCATACGTTTTTCCTATAACGTCCAGTAGTGAGATAGGTCGGTAGGAGAGGGGGTCTGTTCGTGGCTTGTCGGGTTTGGGGATCATTATGGTCTTACTTGTCTTCCATGCAGTCGGGATTGTTTCTGTCGTTAGGCAGTAGTTGAACATCAGTGAGAGGATTGGGATTAAGGCAGGGAGGGGGGCGTTCTGCAGGTGGATACGTTTGATGTTGTTTTGTCCTGGGGCTGAATTTCGTCCGGTCCGTATTGCGTTGGTGATTTCAGCGTCTGTTATAGGTTTGGTCAGTTCGGAGGTGTCTTCTGTTTCTGCTGTAGGACTTGTTAGTAGGTCGGGGAGTTTGTTCTCTACGTGTCGGTAGAAGTCGTTGTCGAACTTGGCGTCTGTTGGGAAGGAGTGGATGGTTTGGAGGGCGTTCTGGAATGTGTCTGCTTGTGTTTTAGGGTCTGTGATTGGTTCGTCGTCTACTATTAGTGTCTGGTTGGGGGGTTTCTTTTGTCCAGTCAGCGTCTTGAATTTGTTCCAGAATTTTCTGCCTTCTTTGTAGTTGAGTTGGCGGCAGGTGTCGTCCCACTCTTTTTGTTTGTGTTGGGAGATTATGCGTTTCGCTTGCGCGTTTAGTCGGTTCCACTGTCGTCTTAGGTCTGGGTTATTCGTGCGTCTAATTTCGCGCTGTAGTTGCCTTTTCCGCCTTAGGATTGCTAGCGCCTCCGCCGGAATGGTGGGCCTCCAGTTCTCTATTGTCTTTTGTGGGATTGCCTCGTCTATTGCTGTTGCGAAGGTGGTTTCTAGTCGTTCGTTTAGGTGTTCCAGGTCGTCGTTGTCTGTCAGGGTAGTTGGCAGTGCTAGTTCGTCTTGTATAATGGTTTGGAATTTCCTCCAGTCGGCTTTTGCGTATAGGCGGATGTTGCGTTGTGTGGGGTGAGGCGGTGGTGGGTTTATAGCAGTTGTGGCGAATATGATGGGGAGATGGTCGCTGGTTATGGGGTCACCTAGGAAGGGATTAGATAGGTTATTGGTTAGGATCGGGCTATGGAGGATATGGTCTGGGGTGGAGGAGCCGCGATGTCCGATGAATGTTGGTTGGTCGAGTGCAAGTCTGGATATCGGGTCGGTTGTTAGTATGTCAAAGAGTGCTCGTCCGTTGTCGTTCGTTGCTGTGCAGCCTAGCTGTGTGTGGCGTGCATTCAGGTCGGTCAGCAGGATGAATTTGTTGTAGGTCGTCATTAAGTACTGCAAGAAGTCTAGTGGGATGGGGTGTCCGGGTGGTACAAACATGCGACTGTCAGCTTGCATCTTTGTTGTGTCCTGATTTGCACCACGACAGCTTCTGTATCCTGTAATTGTTGCGGGAGGGGCATCTCTTTAACTGGGATGTTGCTATCTGTGTATATTGCTACGCCCCCTCTGCCGTCGGGTCTGTTTTTGGAATGGCAGGTGTATCTGCTTAGTTTGCAGTGTTGTTGTGGGCGTAGCCATGTTTCGGCCACGCCAAGGATGTGTATTTTATGTTGATGCATGCTGTGCATAAGTGCATGTTTCCTATTGCGCAGCCCTTGGACATTCACAAACATGATGTTTGCGCTGTCATTCTCTGTCAGTCCCGCCATCGTGCTTTTGCCGTTGTAGCTGGGGGGGGGGGAGTTGTTTACGTCGTATCTGTAATATCTGTAATTGTGACGTGGACCCTGTTGTTACTTTGAGTCACTTCCAGATCTTTGTTTAGAAGTTGTCTGATGGTCTGTCGCAAGACAGTCTTAATCTCGTGTTTTCTGTCTTGGAAGACATTGAGCAGGACGGTAGTGAGTGTGCGGATGAAGTCTTCCTTCATGACCGCCTCTTCTTTCAGTTCTGCTGTTGTTTGGGGGCGTGGGGCAGGTTCGTCAATCGTTTTTATGACGGCTTGTGCATAGGTGTTGACTGCTTCTTTTGGTCGGCTCTGGCATTTCAGTGATAGTGCCGAGTGGCTCTCTCCGCAGTTCGCGCATTTTGTGTTGTGTGGAGGCGCGTTACACCTTGAGAGCGTGTGTTCGCCGCTGCATTGTGGGCATTTTGGCTTGGCCACGCAGCCGTGCGTTTTGTGGTCGAATGACAAACATCGACCGCATTGCGCTGGCTGGGGGGGCAGTAGGTTCGATGGTTCTACCGCTCGTACCTTGTAGTCAATCCTAACACCATCGTTTAACATTCTGTCGATGGTGTCAGGATCGTGAGTCAGTACTCGGGCCCGCGCGCCTCCGTGCTGCGCTTATATGCCCTCGGTTGCGCGTGGTGGGGGGAGGGCGGGCCAGAGTCTATATAGGGGGGCGGCGGGCGCGCTGGGCGCAGACCGTAGCCGACTCGCCAGCCGCTGCAGCTGCTGTTTGTGCACGTTTTGCTTTGCCCGAGGAAGGAAGGATGACAGGCCGCGGCAAGGGAGGAAAGGGGCTCGGCAAGGGTGGCGCCAAGCGGCACCGCAAGGTGTTGCGCGACAACATCCAGGGCATCACGAAGCCCGCCATCCGCCGCCTGGCTCGCAGGGGCGGCGTGAAGCGCATCTCTGGTCTGATCTACGAGGAGACCCGCGGGGTGCTGAAGGTGTTCCTGGAGAACGTGATCCGCGACGCGGTGACGTACACTGAGCACGCCAAGCGCAAGACTGTGACGGCCATGGACGTGGTGTACGCCCTGAAGAGGCAGGGGCGCACCCTGTACGGTTTCGGCGGTTAGGCTGCGTCGCAGCGGGCGCTGGCCTTCCCGCGGCCGTGCTTGTGGGTGGGAGAGACTAGAAAACGGCCCTTTTCAGGGCCACCACACTGTTCGGAAGTTGAAAAGTGCGAAAGAGTCTGTGTTGTTGTTGTTGTTGTTGTTGCTGCGTGTGTGTGCGCTGTGTTGTTCGTTTGTTTGTTTGTTTGTTTGTTTGTTTGTTTCTTTCTTTCTTTCCGTTTGAGCGACGTGATGTGGCTGGGAGGGGAGAAGGAAAGGAAACGTGTCATGTGGCTGGCTGTGTGTGGAGCTGCTTCGTTTGTGTTTGTTATTGTGTGTCTTTGTATCGATCGCGACGGAGATGGCGGGCTGTGTGTTGTTGTGCGAGAGAGGCGGTAATTATTTGCTTGCGTGGTTTGGCTCTGTGTGTTTGCGGCGGCGTTGGGGTTTCCGAGGCAAGGCGTGTGGGCATAGGCGGCCGGATCAGCTGTTTCGTTCGTGTCGACGGCCGTTGCGCGCGGGAGTGGAGGGCGGTGTGTCGACACGCCTCCCTTTAACAATGGTCATTATTGCTGCCGTTGTCGTTTGGAAGGCGACTCTGCGACCGTGCAAAATGTGTGTGTGTGTGTGTGTGTGTGTGTGTGTGTGTGTGTGTGCGGGCTGTGTGGACGACAAGATGGCGGACGTGCGCCGGCGGCGGCTGTGCTGTGAAAGTGCAAAGTTGAAACAAAACAAGGTGCGGCGAGGACGACTGAAATTTTGCTTTGGACGTAGGTTTGTGTGGTGGCCCTGAAAAGGGCCGATTGTTGTGGGCCGGGCCGAGCCGAGCCGGCAAAGCGCGTTGCGTGCAGGGGAGCACGCGGCGCTGCGATTGCCTGGCCTCCTTTAGGCCTTCTTCTCGGTCTTCTTTGGCAGCAGGACGGCCTGGATGTTGGGTAGGACACCACCCTGTGCGATGGTGACGCCCGACAGGAGCTTGTTGAGCTCCTCGTCGTTGCGGATGGCAAGCTGCAGGTGGCGCGGGATGATGCGCGTCTTCTTGTTGTCGCGGGCCGCGTTTCCGGCCAGCTCGAGCACCTCAGCCGCGAGGTACTCCATGACGGCGGCGAGGTAGACGGGCGCCCCGGCGCCGACGCGCTCTGCGTAGTTTCCCTTGCGCAGGAGGCGGTGGATTCTGCCGACCGGGAACTGGAGCCCAGCCCTGCTTGAGCGGGACTTTGACTTGCCCTTGACTTTGCCTCCCTTTCCGCGTCCGGACATGGCGATGGGCTAGCGACGGTGCACACGAGAAGGAAACGAAAACGACCGGTGCGAGCGGCAGCGAGTCGAGCAGCGGAGTGCGTGCCGGCGCAGCCGGGGTGGGGGTGCTTTATGGGCTCGGGTGCGGCGGCCGGTTGCGCGCGCGCCCCATTGGTCGGCGGCCGCAACAGGGCGAGCTGGTAAAGGTGCGGCGGCGGCTGGCGGCGGGTGCCACTGTGTGGGGAGACGCTGACTAGAGCGGAGCGCTTGCTACTGGTGTTGCTGCTGCCGCCGTACGTTGGTTCGAGATGCCGCCCAAGACTAGCGGGAAGGCCGCCAAGAAGGCTGGCAAGGCGCAGAAGAACATTTCGAAGGGCGACAAGAAGAAGAAGCGCAAGAGGAAGGAGAGCTATGCCATCTACATCTACAAGGTGCTGAAGCAGGTGCACCCTGACACGGGCATCTCGTCGAAGGCGATGAGCATCATGAACAGCTTCGTGAACGACATTTTCGAGCGCATTGCGGCCGAGGCTTCTCGCCTGGCGCACTACAACAAGCGCTCGACCATCACGTCCCGCGAGATCCAGACCGCTGTGCGGCTGTTGCTGCCTGGCGAGCTGGCCAAGCACGCCGTGAGCGAGGGCACGAAGGCGGTGACCAAGTACACGAGCTCCAAGTAAGGAGGTGGCTCTGGAACGGAAGGAAGGATGGAGAGAGAATGCTCCTCCGTTGCGAGAGCGGCAAAACGGCCCTTTTCAGGGCCACCAACTTGCCTTTTGCGGGAAGGGCGGAATTGTTGTTGTTGTTTGTGTGGACGGCTGTGATGTATGTGTGCATTTTGATTGTGGGTGGGGGGGCGCGTCAAAGCGTGTTGCGCGGGGTACGGCCACGAGGTTGGTCGCCGTGGCGTGGAATGGTGGCACGCCTCGTTGGCGTGGTTTTTGACCCATTTGGTGTTGTTGGTGTGTGTGTTACCTGTCTGCGAGGGGGGACAGTGCGATCGCCGACTTTTGTGTCACCGTAACGACGGCCGTTTGCGGGTTTGTTTTTTGCACATCATACATGGCGAGGGTGAAATGTGAAATGTTGTTTTTTTTTTGTGGTTTTTGTTTGCCGCCCACTATTCCCTTTGCTGTACGCCGAGTTTGACAATGGTGCGACGTAACTGCAGCGTGGAGGTGTGTGAGTGACGTTGAAATGAACGTGCCATGAAGACGCATTGTTGTTGCATTGTACTGTACGTGTACGGCGACACGCACGATGATGTACCATTCGACTCTGATTTTTGATAGCCGTGTCTGACTGATTGCGTACGACGCACGCACACCGATGTCGTCATTCAAGATGCACGCGTGTCCAGTGCAGTACAGTAAGCGCGACGCTAGACGACGGCGGCGGCGGCGGCGGCCGTTTTTGGCGAATGTCTGTACACGTGTTTGTCTGTGTCCATCCGGTATGTATTTGTTTGTTTGAAAGTGTTTTGTGTGTCGGTGACGTGGTCCGATCCGTCGCCCCCCTGAGTAACTGTCGATCGGCGCGATAGACCGGCGTCACGCAACTGAACCGAAGTCGTGGGCACACCCGTCATACTGTTGTACACCGTCGCGCTGAGAACGGTAACGACAGGTTGACTTTGATCGGTCGAATGTCTGGGCAGAACGTGAGGAAGGAGGCAAGAGTGCAGGAGGAAAGGACAGAGGGGGGGGGGGCAAAAGAGAGAGGAAGGGAAAAAGGGGAGAAACGCATTCGTAGAGCAACGGAACGTTCCCGTGTCGGAGGCGTATTGGAGCCGCACTGAAATGCGTTTAACGGCGGCGCGGCTGCAAGTGTCTGCCGTGGTGAACGTTACCTTTGACGGCTGCATTGGCCTTTGCTTTTTGCTTTTGCTTTCGCTTTCGCTTTCCCGGTTGTACGTAACGTTTGTTGGTATGGTTGGTTCTGAGGAAGAGTGTGTGACAGTGCCGTGCCGTCCATGTTCGTGTGCCCTCCCATTGTGTGTATGCTATTGTCTGTGTACTTGAATGATGTATGTAGGTGTTAGTGGACGTGTTTTACCAGTGGGGGGAAATGGATCGTCGATAGTTGGCGTCACTCTGTCACGGTCGAGATGACGCACCCTCCGTACAGAAAGGTGTCGGGAAAGTGTGTGTGTGTGTGTGTGTGTGTGTGTGTGTGTGTGTGTGTGTGTGCGTGCGTGCGTCCGTGAATTGGCAGTGTTTGGAGGTGGGCGTGCCCTGCATGTGGCCCGGAAGGCTGTTCGTTTGGCGGTAGTGTTGTGTGGACAGGGGAGGGGCATGCGTAACGCTGCTGGCATGGCATTTCGGGAGATGGGAGGGGGCAAACGAGGAAACGAGGAGCGGCGGTCAAAGACGGGACGGGGAGGGGCGCGGTGTGGGTGGCTTGCGCCTGTGCTCGGCGTTGTGGTTTGTGCAAAAGAGGAGGAGAAAAACAATGAGTTGCCAGGGAGGGGAGCGGTGTTGTGTTGTGGTTGTCGTGGTGTAGCCGCAGACGCGGCTGTCAGTGAACGTGGCGAGACGGACGGATGCGCGGAGGGGCGGGGGCGGCGCATTTCGCCGGTGCCGTGCCGTGCCGTGCCATGCCATGCCTGAAAGCCGCGTGGTCGCTGTGTTGTTGGTGGCGTGGGGGCGAGGAGAGTACCGTACGGGTGTGCTTGTGCGCCGGAAATGGCACACTGCGCCTGCCCGTCTTGGAGGCTGATGGCTGTGGTGTGGAAATGGGGCGCGGTGATGTTGAAGCAGTTGAAGAACAGAAAAGAAACCAAGAAGAAAACGGAAGGCGTGATGCGGCGGTGGTGGTGAGAGCGGGAAAAACAAAACAAAACAAAAAAAAAGAAAGAAAAAAAAACAACAAGAAAAAAGAAGGAAAAACAACAAGAAACAAAAAAAGAAAACAAAAAGTCTATCAATATTAAAATGTAAATGGAAATGGAAATGGAAATGGACCCAGGTATAACCTCCCTGCACAAATAGCAGAGAGTCCGATGATAATAAAAATGTGCCAGAATGTTAACGTCCCTACAAAACAAACCCAACGATAATATTAATGAAAGAATGAACCGTATGTAACATTGCAACAGACATAATGGAACCTGATAAATTGTATAAGGGCAGCAGCGTTGACCTTTGGCCCTGTATTCAGAATAAAAAGAGCCAAAGATCGTTACCCCAATGAAAAAGACACTGAAACACGTATGTAACATAGCAGCGATGGCGAGACATTGTAGCATCTGTGACCAGAGAGTTTGCGCTGGACCGCGCGAGTGTTGCGAGCGGTTCTCAGTCAGTCAGTCAGTCAGTCAGTCAGTCAGTCAGTCGTTGCGAGTCTGTAGCTCTGTCTAGTTGAGGGCTGTACTCTGTCAGTAGTCGTCGCGTGCAGTACGCTAATAGTCGTCATGCAGAGCGGTCGGTCAGTAGTAGCAGCCGAGTGCGGTTGTGTGATGTAGGCGGTCGGCAACACTGGTCAAGATGGTGAAGGAGGTATACTGTTAATTAATATAATCATTAGATAATGAAAAATTATATTTATTGTAATTAATTCTCCAACAAGTTCCCCAAAAATAATTTTTATTTCAAAAGCATTTTTCAAAAATGTAATGTTTTATTGAACTAAAGAGTTCGTTGCACTTCCCATTTCATTCCACTTCTTTGAAGAAAAATTTCACTAAAATCACAAAAAAAGAGAATATTATTATTTGCAATGCAGTTCCTCCAAGCGCTGCGCAACAACAAGAGCAGAAATGTGACATCCATTTATTCTGAGGTAAGACTTTAATTCTGATTGTTTTGCACAGGGCCAAAGACCGATATTTCGGCTCAATTGAAGTTTCTTGTCACTGAACGGACTTTAAATGTTGTGAAGAATTTATATTTGAGTCGGATTGCGAATTTCACATTTTTGTTGCCATTTTCAATACCTCTCATTGTGGGCGAGGTTACAATTAGCGCAATGTCCATTAGCATCCGTAAATAACATTGTCCATTATTTTAAATTTTGCGGGGAGGTTACAACACACAAAAAAAAAAAAAAAAACAAAAAAGTTGCATTTATATCCGCTCCTCAATTGTAGATACCCCTTACACAGCTGTGTGCAATGAATGAGTGCTGGCTGGTAATTAATTGCACTCCTTGGAGGGAAATGCCATAGGAAGTAGTCTTTAAAAAGTGAATGTTTTTCGTTAAAAGACAAAAGTTGCTTTAGAAAAAAGTAATAGTGGGGCTTTTGTTGTTGAACAAAATAAGTACAATGAACATACGTTATCAGATTTGCGCAATGCAGCTTCACACTACCTTTTGATTATAACACAATATACTATACATCGTCCCGAACCGTGACCAGAGTCGCGAGACGAGCAGAGCACGCCGCCGACGCCCGCTCAGTACAACCGTCCACCCGCTACTACTGTCGACCGACTACTACCTCTCCCGACTCGCGCTACAATATATATAACAACTGTTCCTGGCGACCCGGTGCGTGCCACTACTGTCGTCTGGCGCGGTCCAAGCGCCGACTAGCAACGATAAATAACTCTCTGGTCAGACAGAGATGCTGTCATGCCTCGCCATCGCTCTGGTAACGAATACATACGTGTTGCAGCGTGCGTACCACCGGAACACGCAGTGGCGGAGCCAAAGACTGTGTTGTCGAGGTCGAGTGCGAGCGGGAAGAGAGGCAGCGTCGGCACGGAGATGCAAGCGAGCGAGACGCACGGGGGCTGCGGCGTGGCGCGTTTGCGGTCGGCGCCTTTGGTGGCAACGGCCGGGACAAGCAGCGGTGTATGGTGTGGTGCGGGGCGGACAGGGGCGGCGGTGGACGGGGAGGAGGCGGCGCGACGACGGCATGGGGGCGAAAACGGGACGGGGGACGGCGGATGTTGAGAGGCGTCACGCGCGGACAGGACACAGGACACAGACACAGAGACACACAGATTGGAAAGGGAGGGTGCGCGGTAGTAGTTGGGAATGTGCGTACCGTGCGGGATGGGAGTGGGCGAGGAACACGGTCGTGGCCCCTGTTTGTGGGTGCGTGTGATGACGTCGGTGTGTTGTGGGAAGGGAAGGTGCTGTGGCGGCGGCGCGTAATGGGCGTAGGCCGAAAAGAGAAAGGAACGTGGGCAGTGTGTTGGCAAGCGTCGGTTCGACTGCGACGTTGATGGGCAGGGCAAGGTTAATGGTGGTAGGAGTAGGCGTGTGGGCGCAAAAAATCTGCCGCTGCAGGCGGTGCCGTAACCGCCATGGGGCGGGAAGGAGAGAGGGCCAAAGAAAGAAAGAAAGAAGAAAACAAAATAAAAAAAAAAGGAGGGGGGGGGGGGCGAAAGGAAGGCAGGAAGGACAAGAGGCGAGGCGACGGCTTGCTTTGTGTATCGGTCGGTCTCTGGCTATGCTTCGTTTTCTGCAGCAGGGTCGGTGCGCGGCGTGGCTCGCGGCAGTGGGAACGCCTGGCGGCTGGACGGCCAGCAATGCGGTTGGATGGGCGGCCACAGCACCGCACCTGTGCCCGAGGAGGAGACGCTGGCGGCGGGCCCTGAGGTGAGGCCGGCTCGGCTCGGCTGGGGCTGTGGATGTGTAGGTGTGCGCCGCTGCTGCAACAACGAGTAAAACGCGAGAAGAAGGGATGGCGGTAGAGAGAAAAAAAAAAAAAAGGTCGTGTTGTGTTGATGCGCAGGCAGACGCGTACAGAGAGACGAGCCCGGTCTGCAGCAGGGTGTGGCCGTGCCGAGTGCAGAGCAGCGGCGGCTCGGTTCGGTTCGGTTCGGCCCGGCGGGCCGCGCTGTTGTCGCGGACGTGAGCGCCCCCTGGCGGGTGGCCGGAGGCGGCGCGGCGTGTTGGACGTGTGGCTGGTGGCAGTGCACAATTTGCGAGTGGCTGGCGGTGTGGCGTGGCGGTTGGCGCGTCGGGCGGCGGAGAGGGAGAGAGAGGAGAGGTATGTGTTGCGGGCGCCCTTTGCTGCGCTGCGTCGTTGCGTGTGCCGTACAGGGCGGGCGCTTGTCGACTGTGTGGGCGGTGTGGCGAATTGGCGTGAAACGGCTGCCGAGAGGTGTGTGGTAGCGAGCCGGTCGGTGTCAGTGCGAAGGGGAATGTGCGTGCGTTTGGCGGTTTCGGTGTGCTTTTTGCGGCGTGAGAGTGGGAATTAGTGGGGCCGGCTGTTGTGTTTGTTCCTTGTGTCTTGTGTCGTGTAGGTAGCTTGATGGCAACGTGGAAGGACGCCGGTTTCGTTTCGAGCCTTGCGTGTGGTTGTCGACGTTGACTGGTTGGCGTGTGCCGATGCACGTGCATGTGTGGGTCGCGAGTGCGTTTTTGGCTGGCTGTGTGTGTGTGTGTGTTTTGGGGGGGAAGGGGGAGGCGGTGGTGAAAGTGCAGTCGTTGCCACGGGCGTCGTCGGGTCGGGTGGGGCTGGGGCTGTGCGTCGTGGCGGAAAGGTGGTAGGTTGCGGGAAGCGAGCCCGTCGTTGACGGTGTCGCGTGAGTTGTGAATCGAGTGGGGCGCGGGGCGCGGGGCGCGGGACAGGAGCAGCGTGCCGCTGCGTCGTGGTCGTCAGCAGAGGCTGTGCGTGTGCTTGTCCTTTTTGTGGGCGGTTCGTGCGAGGCGTTTTTGTTTTGTGTTGCCCTAGTTGTTAGTTTATTTTGTTTGTGTTTGTTATTTTGAGACGACGACTGGTTGGTGGCGTGCGCGCGAAGTGGCGGTGTGCGCTTCCCGTGTCGTTTGTGTTGTTTTTTTTTTGTTTTTGTTTTTGTGTGTTTTTTTTTGCACTGGGCCCCGGGGGGTGGGTGGGTGCGTGCGTGTGTGTCGATTGCCGGCTGGCGAAAGGTGCGCCATCGGCGGGGTGGGTCGCCGGCACGAGTAGAGGCGGCGGCGTTGTTGCTGTTGTTGTGTGGTGTTTGTTTTGTTCGGCTGTGTCGGCGAGCTGTGTTGCGGTGCGTGTGAATGGTGGTGCAAAAGTGCTGGCGTTGGGGCTGCGACTGCGACGGCGGCGAGCCGCGGGCGCGCATGATAGTGATGTTGTGAACAGCGGCTGTGTACGGTAGTGGTGTTGTTGTAGCACGACGTGCATCCGGGCCGGCGCGGAAAGCGCAGTTGCGGGCGGTTGCCCTTCGGTGCCAGCCATGTCGCGTGAGCGGCGGGTTGCTGTGGTGTCGACACGTGGTGCTCTGGGTTGTTGTGTGGTGCCCTTTGGCCGGTGGGGGTGGTTCGCGTGCGTCTCGTTCGCGCTCGGTATCTGGTCGTGGTCGTGCTGCTCCCCCGTCTGTCGGCGGTTTTCGACGTCGTCTGTACGTTTTTGTCCGTTTGCGGCGGTGCCTGCCGACGTCGTCCCGTCGCGACCTTTCAACCGAAAGTGTGGCGCCCGAAGGTGAACGAACGTAACCCTGACCTCGGCGCTTTACGCTGAGCCGAGCGAACCGAACCGAACCTAACCTGTGGTGTGGTGAGGTGAGCTCAGCCTGTGAGCCCCAAACGTCTACGTAAGGTAAGCTGTCCGGCGGCTCACGCCTCACGTTTTGAACGCTTTTTTAACCTACGTTTGACGCTTCTTAACCTAGCACTGACCCCTTAACCTAACGTGTAACGTAACCTAACGTAACCTAACCTAACCTAACCTCTGACGCCTGACGTGTTTGAATGCTTAACCTAAGTTTGACGCTTAACCTAACCCAAGTCCCCTTAACCTAACCCACGTCCACCTAACCTAACCGAACCTAACCTAGACGTGTAAACGTAATGTGTAACGCGCAACGTGTAAGGTCGGCTGTCGTGTGTGCTGACGGCAGATTGGGTTGGTCTGTAGATTCGGATTGCGGTTTGCCTCGGTCGAGGGGTTGGGTCGGAAGCGGCGAGGGGCGGCGGCGCCTGTTGCGCAGGCGGCGTCCGTTTGCGGCGGGCAATTGTTGAGAAACGGCTGTGAATGTTGGCGGGCGAGAGGAGGAGGACGGCGCGCGATGTGGCCCGACGGCTGCGGGCCGATCGGGAAACGGCGGGAGGGCGACGGAAGGCGATGGGGCGGCGGAGGCGCGTTTGCACGGCCGTCATCGCCGCACGCCTCGGCTTGTGTGGCTGTGGCGCCGGCCGCGCTGGCCGGGCTGCCGCGGCGACGGTGTGGGAGTTTTGCCGAAGGTTTGGCCATTGTGGCGGGTCGTCGGCTGGGGCTGTGGGGGCGGCATTTGGGCGGGGGCGGCGATTCTCGGCGGGCCGACCCAGGCTGTAGCGCGCGGTAGCTGCAGTTTGGCCGTGGTTTGCGGCGCTGCCGTGGCGACTGGTTGGCGACTGTGGTGTGGCTGTGTGTAGCCCCATCCTCGGTGGTTTGAAAGGCGCGGGCGGTTGTGGCGCAGCTTTGGGGCTGCTCCGCACAGGCTGTCGGACGTTGGGCGGTAGCAAGCGCTCCGTCCACTTTCTTATGGCTAAGTTTTACAGCTATTTTATTGCAGGATTTACTTGTTAGCATTGCCTGCTTCTTCTGGGGAACATGTGTGAAAATTTGGTCATCTTTATTGAGCAGTGTCTTGTGTGTTTGTGGGACGGGAGTGTGACTTTCTTGTTTTTGCGGAGTTTTTTTATTTTTACTTTTTGGAGCTTTTTACTGCGGAGCCCGTTTTTTCAGGCTGAGAGAGGTCATGTTTTAGGCTTCTTGCTTCATCAGCGGTCGAGTAATGCTATCGGTCTTCTGTATTTGTCCCTCGCTGGTTGTGGTTCCGTCAATTGTCTAATGAGTGGGTTATCTGCGTCGTGTGCTCGGTCGTAGAATCTTCGTGCTTGGTCCTTATGTCTCTGTAGTACTTCTTTTTCGTCCGCGGCGTCTTGTAGAAATCGATGTGGAAATTGCGAATGAACATGAAAAACTCGTCGTAGGATTTTGTTTTGTAGTGACTGTAGTCTCTGAATGTGGGTCTTTGCCGCACATCCCCATACTTCACTGGCATAATCCATTACCGGTCTGATGTACATCCTAAAAATCAGGAGGCCGTTTTCAATGGATAAGTCGGAAGTCTCATTGATGAGTGGATACAATGCGCCGAGTCGTTGGTTGATTTTTGCTCTGACGTCGTCAATTTGTAGTTTCCATGTTAGTCGTTTGTCGAGAATGACGCCGAGATACCGCGCTGATGTGTCCCACGGCAGCTGCGTGTTGTAAAGTCGGAGGTGACGAGCTGGCATTGTCTTCTTCCTAGTGAAAATCACCGCCTGTGTCTTCGTCGGGTTGAATGTTATCCGCCATTTTGCTGCCCATTGTTCAAGTGAATTCAGTGCGCTCTGCAACCGCGGCACCAAAACTTCTCTCCAGCGGCTGCGTGTGTAGATTACAGTGTCATCGGCGTAGATTGCTTTTTCTACTCGTGGTTGCGTCGGTATGTCGGTCGTGAATAGTGAGTAGAGGATCGGCCCAAGGACCGATCCTTGGGGTACCCCGGCGTTGATTTGTCGTGGCGTCGATAGTGCGTCATCCATCCTGACAGCGAAAGTACGTCCTTGCAGATATGAGGCGAGTAGGCGAATGAATGGTTTCGGAAAGTGCAGGTGATGAAGTTTCCAGATGAGTCCTTTATGCCATACTGTGTCGAACGCTTTGGTCACATCAAGAAGGACTGCACCACAAAATTCTTTTCGATTGAATGCTTCAATGATGTAATGTACTACTCGGAGAATTTGTTGTGTTGTGCTGTGGCCACTGCGAAATCCAAATTGTTCTTGCGGTAAAGCTTCTGTTCTGGTGATGACGTTCTGTAGTCGTGCAAGAAATATGCGTTCGAACAGTTTACTGATGTGTGGTAACAGGCTGATTGGTCTATAGTTCTGCGGATGACGTCTGTCTTTTCCAGGTTTAGGTACGGCGACTACTATTGAATGTTTCCACTGTGATGGATATGTAGATGAGGTGAAAATCCAGTTGAAGATGGCTGCAAGTCGTACGATCGCTGTCCACGGGAGTTGTTTGAGTACACGACCTTGTATGTCGTCAACGCCGGGGGCCTTGTTCGGCGGTAGCATCCGTATGGCAGCCTGAACTTCTCTTGCGGTGGTAGGTGTTATTTCGTTTTCCTCTTCGTCTTCGTCGTCATCATACGTGCGGAGTAGTTCGTCAGCCTCTCTTTCAATTCGTTCGACTCTCTGTTGGTCAACTCTGTCGTTTTGCGGTTGAAAGTTCTTTTCAAAAGTGTCAGCGAGCATGTTGGCCTTGTCTTCCGGTCTGTATGCGGTCCTGTCTTGTGTCTGGAGCGGCGGTATTGTGGTCCTGCGATTTGTGAAGAATTTTATCATGTGCCAATGCATAGGATCGGGTGTGAAGGCGCGTAGTTTAGCTGCCCACTGCTGGTTTCTGTAGTCGATGAGTGCTGCCTTAATTTCGCGTCGTAACTGGTTAATTTGTCTCTTGAGCTGCGGATTTCGTGTTAGTCGCCATTCTCTGCATAGCCTGTTGCGCCGTCGTATTGAATCGAGAATGTGTTGCGGCAGTCCTGGTGTCGGTAAATGCGGCGGCTTAGGTGGCGGTGTCGAAAGATTCAATGCTTCTGTGATGGTGTCGGTGAATGCAGTGATCGATTGTTCAGTGATGTCGTCTTCGTCTTGAATTACATCTATTGAAAATGTGACATGTTCACGGAATGAGTCCCAGTTCGTGCGTCGTAGATTTAGGCGGCCTGGGTGCTGTACAGGTGTGACGTGAAGGGTGAAAATGACGGGTAGATGATTTGAGTTTAATGCATGCACTACTTCTGCGGTCATGAAATGTGGAATGCCTTTAGTGATGGAGATGTCAATTATGTCAGGTCGGCCGCGTGATGGAAAACACGTCGGCTCGTCGGGGCCACAAACGTACGCATTTGCTTCTTCCGTTGCCTGTAATAGGAGGCGGCCACTCATATTTGTTACGAGAGAATTCCAGGCGGCATGTTTTGAATTCAGATCGCCGGCGATAAAAAGTCGGCCTGGCGTCCGTAACAATTCTCTTGCGTCATCAATGTCAAGAATGTGACGTGGACTGCGATAGACGGAGATGAATGTGATTGGCCCGTTTTGAGTCTCTACAATGATAGCTGTCGTTTCGATGTGGCGCGTGATTGGTGGAGGCGCTTCATGATGACTAATTGAACGGCGAATGAAAATAGCGGTGCCGCCGCCGTGCGTCAATCTGTCCGTCCTATAACACTTATAATTTGGAATGTTAGATCGAATCCCTGGCTTCAGAAAAGTCTCGTTCACTAGACAAATGTCTATGTTGTAGTCCGTAATAAACTGTCGCAGCTCAAGCACGTCATTAGTCAGATTGTCTGCGTTGTACGTCATTATACGTAGATTATCGAGTCGTGGCAGCCTAGGCATGCTGCATGGTCACGTCTTTACTTACTATTTGCGTTCTGCTGAGCGTCGCCTCAATGGTGGCGGCGATGGTTTGTGGCAGCTGCACAAGCGCTCTACTCACCTCTGCAAGGGTAGATGCGATTTGCGCAAGTAGTACCTGCAGATCAGGCTGTTCCGTCCTCGGTGGTGGTGACGGCTGTCTCCTTGCGTTTGCCGGCTGTGGTCCATAACTTGGCGGCACAGTTTGGCGCTGTGACGCCGGGATTGACGTTGACGCGCGCGGCTGGAGGCCCTGTTTTAGAACTTCCGCTGCCGTGAGCTCTGTGCGCAGCCTGTTGGCGCGGTGCTGCATCGGCGTGGGCCAGCTGCTCTGGTCCACGGTCGGCGGTGGCGGCGGCGGTCGCTGCCGGCGCGTAGATGGCTTCAGCGGTGGTAGTCCTCTAAATCGTCGACTTGCCTCCTTGTGCTTGGGGCACGTTCGATAATTAGCGGGATGAGCCCCGCCACAGAGCCCGCACGTCGGCGCCTCTTCTCGTGACCGCGTACATTCACGGCTGTCATGTCCCGCGCCGCATTTTACGCACACTGGTGGCATGGTGCAATAGCGGGCAACATGATTGAATCCTTGGCATCTGTAACATTGTATATGTCCGCGTGATCTTCGCAGTCGTTCAACTTTCACTGAAAGATCGTAGATACGAGTGAGTTGAAAGATGCCGCGATGTTCGGTCGTATCCGGTAGTATCACAACGCGGTGCCCTGTGAGTTGATTAGTTCCCGGCATCTTGTGATTCTCGATCACTGTAGCGACATATCCAAACTCTTCTAACTCTTCTTTAAGTTCGGCGTGTGTCACAGTCATCGGTATTCCCTTTATCAGCGTCTTTATCGTAGGTGGCCGGACCGCTGGCGTCGTGTACATGGGAATCCCTTCTTCCCCAAGCTTTCCCACGACGTTGACATAGTCTTCAGTTGTGTTTAATAGCAGCTTCAACGTCTCTCCGCCCGTCTGTCGCACTGTAAATGTCGCCTTACAGTTCGTCTTGAGCCACGTGTGCAGCTTCTTGTAAGATTCCTTGTACCGCAGAGTTATCGGCGGAATCCTCTTGGGTCCTGCAGGTGGTACTGGTGGAGCATCTGCTTCCATGTCATGGTCATTTTCGGGATCTGCAGGCGTGTTTTGCCGCCGCTGTTGTTCGTCTCTCTGTCGCTGTTTCTCCACTAAATCATCATTTGCGGCGTCTAGTGACACTCCCGTCCCTCTTAGGGGTTCGTACCGGTTAGTTACATCAAGTTCTCTGGCCACTATAAGCTGTTGATGCCGCGCCTGCTTCTTCCGTGGCGGAATCTGGAAGTCCGCTGCGGCTGTGCTGCCGTGATCTTCGCGGCCGTCTGCAGAGCGGCTACGGTCCCCTCGTCGGTGGTTTTTAACTTCTCTCGAGGCTGTAGGAGCCTCGGCGGGTTCGTCGTCCTCAGGTAGGTCCGGAGTAAAATCCATATCATGGTCCATATTCATCTCCGACGCGAGGGTACTAATACTTCCCCTCGCGCCGGGTCGGGTCATCGTAGACGTGCCGGCTGATGGCGGGGCGGTCGACGGAGCAAGCCCCGTCAAACCGCGGCCGGCCGGCACAGGTGTTCCTGGTGCATGAGCACCAGACTCACGAGCACGCAATCGCACATCCTCCCCTTCCGACATCACGATTTCGAGTGGTAGCAAGCGCGGGAGGCGCGGCGCGGCGGCGCGCAGAGTGGCGGCCGCTCTCTCGGCCGTCCGCGCCCGCCCGCGACACTGGCTGGGCCCTTGTGATTCTCTGCTCTGCTCTGCCGTGCTGTGCTGTGCTTGCGTGCCTGCCGTCCCGCTCGCTCTCGCTCTCGCTCTCGCTGTGTGTTACGCGCGTCGTCGAAATGGCAGATCAGGCGGCTACGAACGAGACTGCTGCGGCACCCGCCGCCACCGGCACTACGAAGAAGGCCAAGTCTGCGTCGTCTGCGAAGAAGCCGCGCGCCAAGCCTGCGCACCCGCGCACCTCTGAGATGGTGACGGCCGCCATCAAGAGTCTGAAGGAGCGCGGCGGGTCGTCGCTGCAGGCGATCAAGAAGTACATAGCCGCGCACTACAAGCTGGACGCGGAGAAGCTGGCGCCGTTTATCAAGAAGTACCTCAAGTCGGCCGTCGTGGCGGGCGAGCTGGTGCAGACGAAGGGGAAGGGCGCGTCCGGCTCGTTCAAGCTTGCCGGCGCCGGCGGCGGGGGGGCGGCCGAGGGCGGCAAGGCTCGTGCTGGCGGTGCCAAGAAGAAGCGCGCCGCTCCGGCCAGCAAGGAGAAGAAGGGCGCCCGTGCGGCCGGCGCAAAGAAGGCTGGTGGCGTGAAGGCGGCGACCGGTCGGAAGGCGGGCGCCGCCAAGAAGGCGTCTGCGGCGTCGGCCGCTCCCGCGGGTGCGAAGAAGGCGGCTGCGGCCAAGCCGGCCAAGGCCAAGTCGCCGTCGAAGGCGAAGAAGGCCGCCAAGGTTCCGACGAAGAAGCCGAAGGCGCCGCGCCCGAAGAAGGCGACGACGCCGTCTAAGGCGAAGGCTTCGCCCAAGAAGAAGAAGTAG
This sequence comes from Schistocerca piceifrons, assembly GCF_021461385.2. Lineage (NCBI taxonomy): Eukaryota > Metazoa > Arthropoda > Insecta > Orthoptera > Acrididae > Schistocerca > Schistocerca piceifrons. Next base: position 75,076 of record NW_025727863.1, on the reverse strand, counting down.
AGTAGAGTAGAGGAGAAAGAGATGGGAAAGGAAGGGTTTGGCGCTTGACCCCGTCGTCCCCACCCCCCGTCGTCGTCTAGTGGCGCGCAAGAGACGCGCGGCCCAAAACGGCCCTTCTCAGGGCCATCAAAGCACGTCGGGGAAGGTTTTGATTGTCGTGTTGCGTTTGGTGTGGGTGTCTGTCTGTATGCCCGTGGGGATGCTGTTTGCGTGCCGTGGTGGTTTGATTGCGGGGGTCGGTGGCGGGTGTGGGCGGCGGTAGCGGTAAGCGGTGTTGTTGTTGTCGTGGTTGATTGTCGCCGTGTTTGTGGCGGCGGCCGACGGTTGGTTTTCTGTCACGTTGTTTTGTTTGAATACGTTGGTTGGCTTGCCTGCGTTCGTTCTTCTCGGATGTGTGTCTTGTCTAGTCGTGTCTGGTCTTTGTTTTGTTTCTTTGTGTGTGTTATGTTTTGCAACGGGGGGCACGTTGAGATGTGGAAGGAGTCGGCGGGGATTTCGGTGGCGTGTAGAGCGAGCGAGCGCGCCTGCCTGGCCGTTGGCCGTCGGAGTGGAGTGCGGGTTTTTTTTGTTTTCGAAACGAAAGCGGCGGCCGGCCAGCCACCCGTGCGGTGTGACGTCGGCCGTTGGGTATTGTGCGCTTTGAGCGCCGGGGAGGGATGATGTGTGATTGTTGCGCGCTGCTAGCAGGCAGGCAGAGTGAGCGGGTGTGTGTGGCGGACGGACGGGAAGTGGTGGTTTTTGTTTTTGGGTTGCGGGGCGAGAGGCAGGCGACCGACAAAGTTTGCTCGCGACGGAGAGATGTTAGTGGCCCTGAAAAGGGCCGTTTTTGTTTGTGCGGTGCGGTGCCGCGGCGCGGTTTAGGCGCGCTCGCCGCGGATGCGGCGCGCGAGCTGGATGTCCTTGGGCATGATGGTGACGCGCTTGGCGTGGATTGCGCACAGGTTGGTGTCTTCGAAGAGGCCGACGAGGTAGGCCTCGCTGGCCTCCTGCAGGGCCATGACTGCGGAGCTCTGGAAGCGCAGGTCGGTCTTGAAGTCCTGGGCGATCTCGCGCACTAGGCGCTGGAATGGCAGCTTGCGGATGAGCAGCTCTGTGCTCTTCTGGTAGCGCCTGATTTCTCGCAGGGCGACGGTGCCCGGCCTGTAGCGGTGGGGCTTCTTGACGCCTCCGGTGGCGGGCGCGCTCTTCCTCGCCGCCTTGGTGGCGAGCTGTTTGCGCGGCGCCTTTCCGCCGGTGGACTTGCGGGCCGTTTGCTTTGTGCGGGCCATGGCGGTAGCGTTGGCGGTAGCGGAGCGGCGTGCGTGGAGGTTAGGTGCGGCGCGGCGTCCGGTGCTGCCTTGACAACGGGCCCGCGCGCCTCCGTGCTGCGCTTATATGCCCTCGGTTGCGCGTGGTGGGGGGAGGGCGGGCCAGAGTCTATATAGGGGGGCGGCGGGCGCGCTGGGCGCAGACCGTAGCCGACTCGCCAGCCGCTGCAGCTGCTGTTTGTGCACGTTTTGCTTTGCCCGAGGAAGGAAGGATGACAGGCCGCGGCAAGGGAGGAAAGGGGCTCGGCAAGGGTGGCGCCAAGCGGCACCGCAAGGTGTTGCGCGACAACATCCAGGGCATCACGAAGCCCGCCATCCGCCGCCTGGCTCGCAGGGGCGGCGTGAAGCGCATCTCTGGTCTGATCTACGAGGAGACCCGCGGGGTGCTGAAGGTGTTCCTGGAGAACGTGATCCGCGACGCGGTGACGTACACTGAGCACGCCAAGCGCAAGACTGTGACGGCCATGGACGTGGTGTACGCCCTGAAGAGGCAGGGGCGCACCCTGTACGGTTTCGGCGGTTAGGCTGCGTCGCAGCGGGCGCTGGCCTTCCCGCGGCCGTGCTTGTGGGTGGGAGAGACTAGAAAACGGCCCTTTTCAGGGCCACCACACTGTTCGGAAGTTGAAAAGTGCGAAAGAGTCTGTGTTGTTGTTGTTGTTGTTGCTGCGTGTGTGTGCGCTGTGTTGTTCGTTTGTTTGTTTGTTTGTTTGTTTGTTTGTTTCTTTCTTTCTTTCCGTTTGAGCGACGTGATGTGGCTGGGAGGGGAGAAGGAAAGGAAACGTGTCATGTGGCTGGCTGTGTGTGGAGCTGCTTCGTTTGTGTTTGTTATTGTGTGTCTTTGTATCGATCGCGACGGAGATGGCGGGCTGTGTGTTGTTGTGCGAGAGAGGCGGTAATTATTTGCTTGCGTGGTTTGGCTCTGTGTGTTTGCGGCGGCGTTGGGGTTTCCGAGGCAAGGCGTGTGGGCATAGGCGGCCGGATCAGCTGTTTCGTTCGTGTCGACGGCCGTTGCGCGCGGGAGTGGAGGGCGGTGTGTCGACACGCCTCCCTTTAACAATGGTCATTATTGCTGCCGTTGTCGTTTGGAAGGCGACTCTGCGACCGTGCAAAATGTGTGTGTGTGTGTGTGTGTGTGTGTGTGTGTGTGTGTGCGGGCTGTGTGGACGACAAGATGGCGGACGTGCGCCGGCGGCGGCTGTGCTGTGAAAGTGCAAAGTTGAAACAAAACAAGGTGCGGCGAGGACGACTGAAATTTTGCTTTGGACGTAGGTTTGTGTGGTGGCCCTGAAAAGGGCCGATTGTTGTGGGCCGGGCCGAGCCGAGCCGGCAAAGCGCGTTGCGTGCAGGGGAGCACGCGGCGCTGCGATTGCCTGGCCTCCTTTAGGCCTTCTTCTCGGTCTTCTTTGGCAGCAGGACGGCCTGGATGTTGGGTAGGACACCACCCTGTGCGATGGTGACGCCCGACAGGAGCTTGTTGAGCTCCTCGTCGTTGCGGATGGCAAGCTGCAGGTGGCGCGGGATGATGCGCGTCTTCTTGTTGTCGCGGGCCGCGTTTCCGGCCAGCTCGAGCACCTCAGCCGCGAGGTACTCCATGACGGCGGCGAGGTAGACGGGCGCCCCGGCGCCGACGCGCTCTGCGTAGTTTCCCTTGCGCAGGAGGCGGTGGATTCTGCCGACCGGGAACTGGAGCCCAGCCCTGCTTGAGCGGGACTTTGACTTGCCCTTGACTTTGCCTCCCTTTCCGCGTCCGGACATGGCGATGGGCTAGCGACGGTGCACACGAGAAGGAAACGAAAACGACCGGTGCGAGCGGCAGCGAGTCGAGCAGCGGAGTGCGTGCCGGCGCAGCACACACACACACTCTAATTTCTTCCTCTGTCTTTAGAGAGAGGATGTTTACTGCGAAGGTTTTTGTCCTATTCGGACATTTCCTTCAATTTTTGTTTAGTTTTTGGATGTGCCTATCTTTTGTTAATTCTGTTCTTTAGAGTATTATGTGTTTCTCTTCTGTCACTCTAGTGGTGACGGCTTTTTTGTTTTCTATTTATTTATTTATATATTTTTTTTTTTTTTTTATTTTAAGCTACGAGTAATGCCTTTGGTCTTTTGTATCGGTCTGGTACGTTATTGTACCGACCAAGTGAGTTTATTAAATCGTTTGGCGACCTTTCCGCGTTGGCGTAGAACTGCTCCGCCAGGGTACGGAATCGCGTGTTTAATTTTACAATGTCGGCCGCTATGTGGAGGTCTTCCGTCGGGAAGCGCGGCGGTGTGTGTAGGGCTCTTCTGAGCGCTCTGTTTTGAATTTTTTGTAGCCGTTCTACCGTCGATCTAGCAGCGTAACCCCATACTGGGCACGCATACTCCAGTATCGGTCTAATTAGACTTCGATATACGGCTACTCCTGTGCTCGGGTCAAGGGAACTTGTACTGTTGAGTATTGGGTAAAGGATCTGCATCCTGCCTAGGGCCTTTTTGCGAACCTCCTCGATGTGGCACTTCCAAGTCAGACGCTTGTCTAGTGTCACACCGAGGTACCTCGCAGAGTTTCTCCAGGGGAGGTTTTGGCCCTGCAGGTGCAGCATTTGGTAGGGTCTTCTGGGGGGGCGGCGTTTACCGAGACGTCTAGTCATCAGCATGGCTTGTGTTTTCTCGGAGTTAAGTGAGATTCGCCATTGTTTGGCCCATTCGTCTGTCTTGTTCAGGGCGGTTTGAAGACGTCTCGTGACCAGGTTCCTGTTTGTTGAGCAGGAGAAGAATGCAGTGTCATCAGCATACTGTGCTGTTTGTACGTGTTGTGTGGTTGGTATGTCTGCAGTGTAGAGACTGTACAGGGTTGGTCCAAGAACCGAACCCTGTGGTACCCCTGCATGTATTCTTCTCCTGCTTGACAGTGATGTTTCTACTTTTACGGAGAATGTCCTACCGGAGAGATAGCTTTTTATAAGTTTCACAATCTTTCCGGGGAAGCCCTGGGTGTACATTTTGTGGAGTAGCCCGGTGTGCCAAACAGAATCAAAGGCTTTTGCCACGTCTAGTAAGACTATCCCGCAGTAGCCTTTGCGGTTGAAGCTTTCTGTGGCTGCTTCAACCACCCTCATTATTTGTTGGGGGGCCGAATGATGTGGGCGAAACCCAAACTGGAATTTGGGCAGGATTTGCTCTCTACTGATGTGATCCTGTATCGGTACTAAGAGGAGGCGCTCATATAGTTTACTGAGGGTAGGCAGTAGACTAATTGGTCTGTAGTGTTGCGGGAACACCGGGTCTTTTCCAGGTTTTGCGATCGAGACTACTTCAGCGTGTTTCCACTGTGTCGGGAATTTTAGCGATCGCGTAATTTCGTTAAGTATATCTGTTAAGTGTGTTATTGCCATGGGCGGGATATGTTTTAATAGTTCGTTGGTGAGCTGGTCGTGGCCTGGTGCCTTTTTTGTTGGCAGCGATTTGATGACACTCGCCACGTCTTCGGAACTGAAGATCGGCGTGTATTCCTCATCGTCGTCTGCCTCTAAAAAGGTGGCCAGTTGTCTGCGGACGATTGCGACGTGTTCTCTGTCTTGTACCTCTGCTGGCGTAAATTGTTTTTCGAACACGTCTGCTAGCGCATTTGCTTTGTCTTCAGTGCTGAATTGCAGTCCACGTTCACCATGCAGAGGGGGCATTTTTGCGCGTCTTCTCGTGAACTGCTTTGTGGCTTGCCACAAGCTGTGGTCATCTAGTTTGAGAGTTGATAGTCGTTCTGACCATTGCTGGTTGCGATACTCAGTGAGTGTAACTTTCAACTCTCTTTGTAGTCTGTTGAGCAGCCTCCTTGTGGTTTTGTTCCTAGTAAGTTTCCATTCTTTGGCGATCCTATTTTTGTGTCTTATTTGGGCAAGCAGGTGCTGTGGGAGCTGCCTGGAGCGGGGGGCTCCCGCTGGCGCAGGCGTTGCTTCCTCAGCTGCTTGCAGGATCGCTTTAGTGAAGTCGTCCAGCGCTTGTTCAGCAGTCTCTGCTGTTGGAGGCGGGGCTTGGGCAAGTTCAGCAGCTATTCCGTTGCTGAACTGTTCCCAGTTTGTTCGTTTGTAATTTGTGGTGCGCTGTGGGAGCGAGAGCCATTCTCCCATGTCGACCTCTAGGATAACTGGATTGTGGTCCGACGACATCCTGTTTATCGAACTGGCAGACACGAAACCCGTGACGTGTTTCGTGAGTGCGATGTCGAGGACGTCCGCCCTGTTTCCGTTGTTTGGGAAGTGGGTGGGCTCCTCGGGGCCCCATACCTGAAACTGGTGGGTGCGCGCGAGTCGTTGCAGTTGTCGACCAGCTCTGTTGCTTACTCGTGAGTGCCAGTCTGCGTGCTTGGCATTGAGGTCTCCTCCTATTAGGAGTTTGCCTCTTATTCTCCCTAGTGCAGCTATGTCCTCTTCTTCTAACGTTTGGGAAGGGGGGCGGTAGGCTGCAACGACTGTGAGGGGCCCTGTTACAGTGGCAATTTCTATTGCGACTGTTTCAATTTGGCGAGTTGCTGGTGGGTACACTTGATGGTGTCTAATACCTCGTTTGACATATACTGCAACCCCGCCTCCAGCGGTAGGCCGATCGCGTCTGTAGCAGTTGTAGTTAGCTACAGATGCTCTTACACCTGGCTTCAGGTGTGTTTCGGCCACTAAGCATATGTCAATGTCTTCCTCTTTTATGAATTCCCTGAATTCGAGGGCTTGCTGGAATAGACCGTTTGCGTTGAAGACGCACATTTTTAGACCTTGTATGTTAGGTCGTCTATCCATGTCGGGGGGTGGGGTTTCCTGAAGTCATCGCCGATGACGGCGCCTGCTTTGCTGCCGATAAGTGCTCGGCGGGGTGTTGAGTCATGGTGGCCAAGATGTTTGCCAGTTGGTTCACCTGAGCCTGAAGGGCCTTTATGGTCGCTGCTAAGTGTTCTACCGAGACGTTCTGTGTAGTGTCACGCAGACTGGGCTCTAGTGAGTAGGGGGGGGCTTCCCTAGGCGATTCTCCGTTGACAGGAACCTGGTTGTGTGGTGGAGGGCGAGTTGGGGCACTGACAGCTGACGAGTATGTTCTGGATTGAAATACCCTTGTCGCTGTGGATCTTGGATATCGGCTTGGTGGCGGTGGTGGAGGTGCGGTGCGCCGGCGCAGCCGGGGTGGGGGTGCTTTATGGGCTCGGGTGCGGCGGCCGGTTGCGCGCGCGCCCCATTGGTCGGCGGCCGCAACAGGGCGAGCTGGTAAAGGTGCGGCGGCGGCTGGCGGCGGGTGCCACTGTGTGGGGAGACGCTGACTAGAGCGGAGCGCTTGCTACTGGTGTTGCTGCTGCCGCCGTACGTTGGTTCGAGATGCCGCCCAAGACTAGCGGGAAGGCCGCCAAGAAGGCTGGCAAGGCGCAGAAGAACATTTCGAAGGGCGACAAGAAGAAGAAGCGCAAGAGGAAGGAGAGCTATGCCATCTACATCTACAAGGTGCTGAAGCAGGTGCACCCTGACACGGGCATCTCGTCGAAGGCGATGAGCATCATGAACAGCTTCGTGAACGACATTTTCGAGCGCATTGCGGCCGAGGCTTCTCGCCTGGCGCACTACAACAAGCGCTCGACCATCACGTCCCGCGAGATCCAGACCGCTGTGCGGCTGTTGCTGCCTGGCGAGCTGGCCAAGCACGCCGTGAGCGAGGGCACGAAGGCGGTGACCAAGTACACGAGCTCCAAGTAAGGAGGTGGCTCTGGAACGGAAGGAAGGATGGAGAGAGAATGCTCCTCCGTTGCGAGAGCGGCAAAACGGCCCTTTTCAGGGCCACCAACTTGCCTTTTGCGGGAAGGGCGGAATTGTTGTTGTTGTTTGTGTGGACGGCTGTGATGTATGTGTGCATTTTGATTGTGGGTGGGGGGGCGCGTCAAAGCGTGTTGCGCGGGGTACGGCCACGAGGTTGGTCGCCGTGGCGTGGAATGGTGGCACGCCTCGTTGGCGTGGTTTTTGACCCATTTGGTGTTGTTGGTGTGTGTGTTACCTGTCTGCGAGGGGGGACAGTGCGATCGCCGACTTTTGTGTCACCGTAACGACGGCCGTTTGCGGGTTTGTTTTTTGCACATCATACATGGCGAGGGTGAAATGTGAAATGTTGTTTTTTTTTTGTGGTTTTTGTTTGCCGCCCACTATTCCCTTTGCTGTACGCCGAGTTTGACAATGGTGCGACGTAACTGCAGCGTGGAGGTGTGTGAGTGACGTTGAAATGAACGTGCCATGAAGACGCATTGTTGTTGCATTGTACTGTACGTGTACGGCGACACGCACGATGATGTACCATTCGACTCTGATTTTTGATAGCCGTGTCTGACTGATTGCGTACGACGCACGCACACCGATGTCGTCATTCAAGATGCACGCGTGTCCAGTGCAGTACAGTAAGCGCGACGCTAGACGACGGCGGCGGCGGCGGCGGCCGTTTTTGGCGAATGTCTGTACACGTGTTTGTCTGTGTCCATCCGGTATGTATTTGTTTGTTTGAAAGTGTTTTGTGTGTCGGTGACGTGGTCCGATCCGTCGCCCCCCTGAGTAACTGTCGATCGGCGCGATAGACCGGCGTCACGCAACTGAACCGAAGTCGTGGGCACACCCGTCATACTGTTGTACACCGTCGCGCTGAGAACGGTAACGACAGGTTGACTTTGATCGGTCGAATGTCTGGGCAGAACGTGAGGAAGGAGGCAAGAGTGCAGGAGGAAAGGACAGAGGGGGGGGGGGCAAAAGAGAGAGGAAGGGAAAAAGGGGAGAAACGCATTCGTAGAGCAACGGAACGTTCCCGTGTCGGAGGCGTATTGGAGCCGCACTGAAATGCGTTTAACGGCGGCGCGGCTGCAAGTGTCTGCCGTGGTGAACGTTACCTTTGACGGCTGCATTGGCCTTTGCTTTTTGCTTTTGCTTTCGCTTTCGCTTTCCCGGTTGTACGTAACGTTTGTTGGTATGGTTGGTTCTGAGGAAGAGTGTGTGACAGTGCCGTGCCGTCCATGTTCGTGTGCCCTCCCATTGTGTGTATGCTATTGTCTGTGTACTTGAATGATGTATGTAGGTGTTAGTGGACGTGTTTTACCAGTGGGGGGAAATGGATCGTCGATAGTTGGCGTCACTCTGTCACGGTCGAGATGACGCACCCTCCGTACAGAAAGGTGTCGGGAAAGTGTGTGTGTGTGTGTGTGTGTGTGTGTGTGTGTGTGTGTGTGTGTGTGTGTGTGTGTGCGTGCGTGCGTCCGTGAATTGGCAGTGTTTGGAGGTGGGCGTGCCCTGCATGTGGCCCGGAAGGCTGTTCGTTTGGCGGTAGTGTTGTGTGGACAGGGGAGGGGCATGCGTAACGCTGCTGGCATGGCATTTCGGGAGATGGGAGGGGGCAAACGAGGAAACGAGGAGCGGCGGCCAAAGACGGGACGGGGAGGGGCGCGGTGTGGGTGGCTTGCGCCTGTGCTCGGCGTTGTGGTTTGTGCAAAAGAGGAGGAGAAAAACAATGAGTTGCCAGGGAGGGGAGCGGTGTTGTGTTGTGGTTGTCGTGGTGTAGCCGCAGACGCGGCTGTCAGTGAACGTGGCGAGACGGACGGATGCGCGGAGGGGCGGGGGCGGCGCATTTCGCCGGTGCCGTGCCGTGCCGTGCCATGCCATGCCTGAAAGCCGCGTGGTCGCTGTGTTGTTGGTGGCGTGGGGGCGAGGAGAGTACCGTACGGGTGTGCTTGTGCGCCGGAAATGGCACACTGCGCCTGCCCGTCTTGGAGGCTGATGGCTGTGGTGTGGAAATGGGGCGCGGTGATGTTGAAGCAGTTGAAGAACAGAAAAGAAACCAAGAAGAAAACGGAAGGCGTGATGCGGCGGTGGTGGTGAGAGCGGGAAAAACAAAACAAAACAAAAAAAAAGAAAGAAAAAAAAACAACAAGAAAAAAGAAGGAAAAACAACAAGAAACAAAAAAAGAAAACAAAAAGTCTATCAATATTAAAATGTAAATGGAAATGGAAATGGAAATGGACCCAGGTATAACCTCCCTGCACAAATAGCAGAGAGTCCGATGATAATAAAAATGTGCCAGAATGTTAACGTCCCTACAAAACAAACCCAACGATAATATTAATGAAAGAATGAACCGTATGTAACATTGCAACAGACATAATGGAACCTGATAAATTGTATAAGGGCAGCAGCGTTGACCTTTGGCCCTGTATTCAGAATAAAAAGAGCCAAAGATCGTTACCCCAATGAAAAAGACACTGAAACACGTATGTAACATAGCAGCGATGGCGAGACATTGTAGCATCTGTGACCAGAGAGTTTGCGCTGGACCGCGCGAGTGTTGCGAGCGGTTCTCAGTCAGTCAGTCAGTCAGTCAGTCAGTCAGTCAGTCGTTGCGAGTCTGTAGCTCTGTCTAGTTGAGGGCTGTACTCTGTCAGTAGTCGTCGCGTGCAGTACGCTAATAGTCGTCATGCAGAGCGGTCGGTCAGTAGTAGCAGCCGAGTGCGGTTGTGTGATGTAGGCGGTCGGCAACACTGGTCAAGATGGTGAAGGAGGTATACTGTTAATTAATATAATCATTAGATAATGAAAAATTATATTTATTGTAATTAATTCTCCAACAAGTTCCCCAAAAATAATTTTTATTTCAAAAGCATTTTTCAAAAATGTAATGTTTTATTGAACTAAAGAGTTCGTTGCACTTCCCATTTCATTCCACTTCTTTGAAGAAAAATTTCACTAAAATCACAAAAAAAGAGAATATTATTATTTGCAATGCAGTTCCTCCAAGCGCTGCGCAACAACAAGAGCAGAAATGTGACATCCATTTATTCTGAGGTAAGACTTTAATTCTGATTGTTTTGCACAGGGCCAAAGACCGATATTTCGGCTCAATTGAAGTTTCTTGTCACTGAACGGACTTTAAATGTTGTGAAGAATTTATATTTGAGTCGGATTGCGAATTTCACATTTTTGTTGCCATTTTCAATACCTCTCATTGTGGGCGAGGTTACAATTAGCGCAATGTCCATTAGCATCCGTAAATAACATTGTCCATTATTTTAAATTTTGCGGGGAGGTTACAACACACAAAAAAAAAAAAAAAAACAAAAAAGTTGCATTTATATCCGCTCCTCAATTGTAGATACCCCTTACACAGCTGTGTGCAATGAATGAGTGCTGGCTGGTAATTAATTGCACTCCTTGGAGGGAAATGCCATAGGAAGTAGTCTTTAAAAAGTGAATGTTTTTCGTTAAAAGACAAAAGTTGCTTTAGAAAAAAGTAATAGTGGGGCTTTTGTTGTTGAACAAAATAAGTACAATGAACATACGTTATCAGATTTGCGCAATGCAGCTTCACACTACCTTTTGATTATAACACAATATACTATACATCGTCCCGAACCGTGACCAGAGTCGCGAGACGAGCAGAGCACGCCGCCGACGCCCGCTCAGTACAACCGTCCACCCGCTACTACTGTCGACCGACTACTACCTCTCCCGACTCGCGCTACAATATATATAACAACTGTTCCTGGCGACCCGGTGCGTGCCACTACTGTCGTCTGGCGCGGTCCAAGCGCCGACTAGCAACGATAAATAACTCTCTGGTCAGACAGAGATGCTGTCATGCCTCGCCATCGCTCTGGTAACGAATACATACGTGTTGCAGCGTGCGTACCACCGGAACACGCAGTGGCGGAGCCAAAGACTGTGTTGTCGAGGTCGAGTGCGAGCGGGAAGAGAGGCAGCGTCGGCACGGAGATGCAAGCGAGCGAGACGCACGGGGGCTGCGGCGTGGCGCGTTTGCGGTCGGCGCCTTTGGTGGCAACGGCCGGGACAAGCAGCGGTGTATGGTGTGGTGCGGGGCGGACAGGGGCGGCGGTGGACGGGGAGGAGGCGGCGCGACGACGGCATGGGGGCGAAAACGGGACGGGGGACGGCGGATGTTGAGAGGCGTCACGCGCGGACAGGACACAGGACACAGACACAGAGACACACAGATTGGAAAGGGAGGGTGCGCGGTAGTAGTTGGGAATGTGCGTACCGTGCGGGATGGGAGTGGGCGAGGAACACGGTCGTGGCCCCTGTTTGTGGGTGCGTGTGATGACGTCGGTGTGTTGTGGGAAGGGAAGGTGCTGTGGCGGCGGCGCGTAATGGGCGTAGGCCGAAAAGAGAAAGGAACGTGGGCAGTGTGTTGGCAAGCGTCGGTTCGACTGCGACGTTGATGGGCAGGGCAAGGTTAATGGTGGTAGGAGTAGGCGTGTGGGCGCAAAAAATCTGCCGCTGCAGGCGGTGCCGTAACCGCCATGGGGCGGGAAGGAGAGAGGGCCAAAGAAAGAAAGAAAGAAGAAAACAAAATAAAAAAAAAAAAGGAGGGGGGGGGGGGCGAAAGGAAGGCAGGAAGGACAAGAGGCGAGGCGACGGCTTGCTTTGTGTATCGGTCGGTCTCTGGCTATGCTTCGTTTTCTGCAGCAGGGTCGGTGCGCGGCGTGGCTCGCGGCAGTGGGAACGCCTGGCGGCTGGACGGCCAGCAATGCGGTTGGATGGGCGGCCACAGCACCGCACCTGTGCCCGAGGAGGAGACGCTGGCGGCGGGCCCTGAGGTGAGGCCGGCTCGGCTCGGCTGGGGCTGTGGATGTGTAGGTGTGCGCCGCTGCTGCAACAACGAGTAAAACGCGAGAAGAAGGGATGGCGGTAGAGAGAAAAAAAAAAAAAAGGTCGTGTTGTGTTGATGCGCAGGCAGACGCGTACAGAGAGACGAGCCCGGTCTGCAGCAGGGTGTGGCCGTGCCGAGTGCAGAGCAGCGGCGGCTCGGTTCGGTTCGGTTCGGCCCGGCGGGCCGCGCTGTTGTCGCGGACGTGAGCGCCCCCTGGCGGGTGGCCGGAGGCGGCGCGGCGTGTTGGACGTGTGGCTGGTGGCAGTGCACAATTTGCGAGTGGCTGGCGGTGTGGCGTGGCGGTTGGCGCGTCGGGCGGCGGAGAGGGAGAGAGAGGAGAGGTATGTGTTGCGGGCGCCCTTTGCTGCGCTGCGTCGTTGCGTGTGCCGTACAGGGCGGGCGCTTGTCGACTGTGTGGGCGGTGTGGCGAATTGGCGTGAAACGGCTGCCGAGAGGTGTGTGGTAGCGAGCCGGTCGGTGTCAGTGCGAAGGGGAATGTGCGTGCGTTTGGCGGTTTCGGTGTGCTTTTTGCGGCGTGAGAGTGGGAATTAGTGGGGCCGGCTGTTGTGTTTGTTCCTTGTGTCTTGTGTCGTGTAGGTAGCTTGATGGCAACGTGGAAGGACGCCGGTTTCGTTTCGAGCCTTGCGTGTGGTTGTCGACGTTGACTGGTTGGCGTGTGCCGATGCACGTGCATGTGTGGGTCGCGAGTGCGTTTTTGGCTGGCTGTGTGTGTGTGTGTGTTTTGGGGGGGAAGGGGGAGGCGGTGGTGAAAGTGCAGTCGTTGCCACGGGCGTCGTCGGGTCGGGTGGGGCTGGGGCTGTGCGTCGTGGCGGAAAGGTGGTAGGTTGCGGGAAGCGAGCCCGTCGTTGACGGTGTCGCGTGAGTTGTGAATCGAGTGGGGCGCGGGGCGCGGGGCGCGGGACAGGAGCAGCGTGCCGCTGCGTCGTGGTCGTCAGCAGAGGCTGTGCGTGTGCTTGTCCTTTTTGTGGGCGGTTCGTGCGAGGCGTTTTTGTTTTGTGTTGCCCTAGTTGTTAGTTTATTTTGTTTGTGTTTGTTATTTTGAGACGACGACTGGTTGGTGGCGTGCGCGCGAAGTGGCGGTGTGCGCTTCCCGTGTCGTTTGTGTTGTTTTTTTTTTGTTTTTGTTTTTGTGTGTTTTTTTTTGCACTGGGCCCCGGGGGGTGGGTGGGTGCGTGCGTGTGTGTCGATTGCCGGCTGGCGAAAGGTGCGCCATCGGCGGGGTGGGTCGCCGGCACGAGTAGAGGCGGCGGCGTTGTTGCTGTTGTTGTGTGGTGTTTGTTTTGTTCGGCTGTGTCGGCGAGCTGTGTTGCGGTGCGTGTGAATGGTGGTGCAAAAGTGCTGGCGTTGGGGCTGCGACTGCGACGGCGGCGAGCCGCGGGCGCGCATGATAGTGATGTTGTGAACAGCGGCTGTGTACGGTAGTGGTGTTGTTGTAGCACGACGTGCATCCGGGCCGGCGCGGAAAGCGCAGTTGCGGGCGGTTGCCCTTCGGTGCCAGCCATGTCGCGTGAGCGGCGGGTTGCTGTGGTGTCGACACGTGGTGCTCTGGGTTGTTGTGTGGTGCCCTTTGGCCGGTGGGGGTGGTTCGCGTGCGTCTCGTTCGCGCTCGGTATCTGGTCGTGGTCGTGCTGCTCCCCCGTCTGTCGGCGGTTTTCGACGTCGTCTGTACGTTTTTGTCCGTTTGCGGCGGTGCCTGCCGACGTCGTCCCGTCGCGACCTTTCAACCGAAAGTGTGGCGCCCGAAGGTGAACGAACGTAACCCTGACCTCGGCGCTTTACGCTGAGCCGAGCGAACCGAACCGAACCTAACCTGTGGTGTGGTGAGGTGAGCTCAGCCTGTGAGCCCCAAACGTCTACGTAAGGTAAGCTGTCCGGCGGCTCACGCCTCACGTTTTGAACGCTTTTTTAACCTACGTTTGACGCTTCTTAACCTAGCACTGACCCCTTAACCTAACGTGTAACGTAACCTAACGTAACCTAACCTAACCTAACCTCTGACGCCTGACGTGTTTGAATGCTTAACCTAAGTTTGACGCTTAACCTAACCCAAGTCCCCTTAACCTAACCCACGTCCACCTAACCTAACCGAACCTAACCTAGACGTGTAAACGTAATGTGTAACGCGCAACGTGTAAGGTCGGCTGTCGTGTGTGCTGACGGCAGATTGGGTTGGTCTGTAGATTCGGATTGCGGTTTGCCTCGGTCGAGGGGTTGGGTCGGAAGCGGCGAGGGGCGGCGGCGCCTGTTGCGCAGGCGGCGTCCGTTTGCGGCGGGCAATTGTTGAGAAACGGCTGTGAATGTTGGCGGGCGAGAGGAGGAGGACGGCGCGCGATGTGGCCCGACGGCTGCGGGCCGATCGGGAAACGGCGGGAGGGCGACGGAAGGCGATGGGGCGGCGGAGGCGCGTTTGCACGGCCGTCATCGCCGCACGCCTCGGCTTGTGTGGCTGTGGCGCCGGCCGCGCTGGCCGGGCTGCCGCGGCGACGGTGTGGGAGTTTTGCCGAAGGTTTGGCCATTGTGGCGGGTCGTCGGCTGGGGCTGTGGGGGCGGCATTTGGGCGGGGGCGGCGATTCTCGGCGGGCCGACCCAGGCTGTAGCGCGCGGTAGCTGCAGTTTGGCCGTGGTTTGCGGCGCTGCCGTGGCGACTGGTTGGCGACTGTGGTGTGGCTGTGTGTAGCCCCATCCTCGGTGGTTTGAAAGGCGCGGGCGGTTGTGGCGCAGCTTTGGGGCTGCTCCGCACAGGCTGTCGGACGTTGGGCGGTAGCAAGCGCGGGAGGCGCGGCGCGGCGGCGCGCAGAGTGGCGGCCGCTCTCTCGGCCGTCCGCGCCCGCCCGCGACACTGGCTGGGCCCTTGTGATTCTCTGCTCTGCTCTGCCGTGCTGTGCTGTGCTTGCGTGCCTGCCGTCCCGCTCGCTCTCGCTCTCGCTCTCGCTGTGTGTTACGCGCGTCGTCGAAATGGCAGATCAGGCGGCTACGAACGAGACTGCTGCGGCACCCGCCGCCACCGGCACTACGAAGAAGGCCAAGTCTGCGTCGTCTGCGAAGAAGCCGCGCGCCAAGCCTGCGCACCCGCGCACCTCTGAGATGGTGACGGCCGCCATCAAGAGTCTGAAGGAGCGCGGCGGGTCGTCGCTGCAGGCGATCAAGAAGTACATAGCCGCGCACTACAAGCTGGACGCGGAGAAGCTGGCGCCGTTTATCAAGAAGTACCTCAAGTCGGCCGTCGTGGCGGGCGAGCTGGTGCAGACGAAGGGGAAGGGCGCGTCCGGCTCGTTCAAGCTTGCCGGCGCCGGCGGCGGGGGGGCGGCCGAGGGCGGCAAGGCTCGTGCTGGCGGTGCCAAGAAGAAGCGCGCCGCTCCGGCCAGCAAGGAGAAGAAGGGCGCCCGTGCGGCCGGCGCAAAGAAGGCTGGTGGCGTGAAGGCGGCGACCGGTCGGAAGGCGGGCGCCGCCAAGAAGGCGTCTGCGGCGTCGGCCGCTCCCGCGGGTGCGAAGAAGGCGGCTGCGGCCAAGCCGGCCAAGGCCAAGTCGCCGTCGAAGGCGAAGAAGGCCGCCAAGGTTCCGACGAAGAAGCCGAAGGCGCCGCGCCCGAAGAAGGCGACGACGCCGTCTAAGGCGAAGGCTTCGCCCAAGAAGAAGAAGTAGAGTAGAGTAGAGGAGAAAGAGATGGGAAAGGAAGGGTTTGGCGCTTGACCCCGTCGTCCCCACCCCCCGTCGTCGTCTAGTGGCGCGCAAGAGACGCGCGGCCCAAAACGGCCCTTCTCAGGGCCATCAAAGCACGTCGGGGAAGGTTTTGATTGTCGTGTTGCGTTTGGTGTGGGTGTCTGTCTGTATGCCCGTGGGGATGCTGTTTGCGTGCCGTGGTGGTTTGATTGCGGGGGTCGGTGGCGGGTGTGGGCGGCGGTAGCGGTAAGCGGTGTTGTTGTTGTCGTGGTTGATTGTCGCCGTGTTTGTGGCGGCGGCCGACGGTTGGTTTTCTGTCACGTTGTTTTGTTTGAATACGTTGGTTGGCTTGCCTGCGTTCGTTCTTCTCGGATGTGTGTCTTGTCTAGTCGTGTCTGGTCTTTGTTTTGTTTCTTTGTGTGTGTTATGTTTTGCAACGGGGGGCACGTTGAGATGTGGAAGGAGTCGGCGGGGATTTCGGTGGCGTGTAGAGCGAGCGAGCGCGCCTGCCTGGCCGTTGGCCGTCGGAGTGGAGTGCGGGTTTTTTTTGTTTTCGAAACGAAAGCGGCGGCCGGCCAGCCACCCGTGCGGTGTGACGTCGGCCGTTGGGTATTGTGCGCTTTGAGCGCCGGGGAGGGATGATGTGTGATTGTTGCGCGCTGCTAGCAGGCAGGCAGAGTGAGCGGGTGTGTGTGGCGGACGGACGGGAAGTGGTGGTTTTTGTTTTTGGGTTGCGGGGCGAGAGGCAGGCGACCGACAAAGTTTGCTCGCGACGGAGAGATGTTAGTGGCCCTGAAAAGGGCCGTTTTTGTTTGTGCGGTGCGGTGCCGCGGCGCGGTTTAGGCGCGCTCGCCGCGGATGCGGCGCGCGAGCTGGATGTCCTTGGGCATGATGGTGACGCGCTTGGCGTGGATTGCGCACAGGTTGGTGTCTTCGAAGAGGCCGACGAGGTAGGCCTCGCTGGCCTCCTGCAGGGCCATGACTGCGGAGCTCTGGAAGCGCAGGTCGGTCTTGAAGTCCTGGGCGATCTCGCGCACTAGGCGCTGGAATGGCAGCTTGCGGATGAGCAGCTCTGTGCTCTTCTGGTAGCGCCTGATTTCTCGCAGGGCGACGGTGCCCGGCCTGTAGCGGTGGGGCTTCTTGACGCCTCCGGTGGCGGGCGCGCTCTTCCTCGCCGCCTTGGTGGCGAGCTGTTTGCGCGGCGCCTTTCCGCCGGTGGACTTGCGGGCCGTTTGCTTTGTGCGGGCCATGGCGGTAGCGTTGGCGGTAGCGGAGCGGCGTGCGTGGAGGTTAGGTGCGGCGCGGCGTCCGGTGCTGCCTTGACAACGGGCCCGCGCGCCTCCGTGCTGCGCTTATATGCCCTCGGTTGCGCGTGGTGGGGGGAGGGCGGGCCAGAGTCTATATAGGGGGGCGGCGGGCGCGCTGGGCGCAGACCGTAGCCGACTCGCCAGCCGCTGCAGCTGCTGTTTGTGCACGTTTTGCTTTGCCCGAGGAAGGAAGGATGACAGGCCGCGGCAAGGGAGGAAAGGGGCTCGGCAAGGGTGGCGCCAAGCGGCACCGCAAGGTGTTGCGCGACAACATCCAGGGCATCACGAAGCCCGCCATCCGCCGCCTGGCTCGCAGGGGCGGCGTGAAGCGCATCTCTGGTCTGATCTACGAGGAGACCCGCGGGGTGCTGAAGGTGTTCCTGGAGAACGTGATCCGCGACGCGGTGACGTACACTGAGCACGCCAAGCGCAAGACTGTGACGGCCATGGACGTGGTGTACGCCCTGAAGAGGCAGGGGCGCACCCTGTACGGTTTCGGCGGTTAGGCTGCGTCGCAGCGGGCGCTGGCCTTCCCGCGGCCGTGCTTGTGGGTGGGAGAGACTAGAAAACGGCCCTTTTCAGGGCCACCACACTGTTCGGAAGTTGAAAAGTGCGAAAGAGTCTGTGTTGTTGTTGTTGTTGTTGCTGCGTGTGTGTGCGCTGTGTTGTTCGTTTGTTTGTTTGTTTGTTTGTTTGTTTGTTTCTTTCTTTCTTTCCGTTTGAGCGACGTGATGTGGCTGGGAGGGGAGAAGGAAAGGAAACGTGTCATGTGGCTGGCTGTGTGTGGAGCTGCTTCGTTTGTGTTTGTTATTGTGTGTCTTTGTATCGATCGCGACGGAGATGGCGGGCTGTGTGTTGTTGTGCGAGAGAGGCGGTAATTATTTGCTTGCGTGGTTTGGCTCTGTGTGTTTGCGGCGGCGTTGGGGTTTCCGAGGCAAGGCGTGTGGGCATAGGCGGCCGGATCAGCTGTTTCGTTCGTGTCGACGGCCGTTGCGCGCGGGAGTGGAGGGCGGTGTGTCGACACGCCTCCCTTTAACAATGGTCATTATTGCTGCCGTTGTCGTTTGGAAGGCGACTCTGCGACCGTGCAAAATGTGTGTGTGTGTGTGTGTGTGTGTGTGTGCGGGCTGTGTGGACGACAAGATGGCGGACGTGCGCCGGCGGCGGCTGTGCTGTGAAAGTGCAAAGTTGAAACAAAACAAGGTGCGGCGAGGACGACTGAAATTTTGCTTTGGACGTAGGTTTGTGTGGTGGCCCTGAAAAGGGCCGATTGTTGTGGGCCGGGCCGAGCCGAGCCGGCAAAGCGCGTTGCGTGCAGGGGAGCACGCGGCGCTGCGATTGCCTGGCCTCCTTTAGGCCTTCTTCTCGGTCTTCTTTGGCAGCAGGACGGCCTGGATGTTGGGTAGGACACCACCCTGTGCGATGGTGACGCCCGACAGGAGCTTGTTGAGCTCCTCGTCGTTGCGGATGGCAAGCTGCAGGTGGCGCGGGATGATGCGCGTCTTCTTGTTGTCGCGGGCCGCGTTTCCGGCCAGCTCGAGCACCTCAGCCGCGAGGTACTCCATGACGGCGGCGAGGTAGACGGGCGCCCCGGCGCCGACGCGCTCTGCGTAGTTTCCCTTGCGCAGGAGGCGGTGGATTCTGCCGACCGGGAACTGGAGCCCAGCCCTGCTTGAGCGGGACTTTGACTTGCCCTTGACTTTGCCTCCCTTTCCGCGTCCGGACATGGCGATGGGCTAGCGACGGTGCACACGAGAAGGAAACGAAAACGACCGGTGCGAGCGGCAGCGAGTCGAGCAGCGGAGTGCGTGCCGGCGCAGCCGGGGTGGGGGTGCTTTATGGGCTCGGGTGCGGCGGCCGGTTGCGCGCGCGCCCCATTGGTCGGCGGCCGCAACAGGGCGAGCTGGTAAAGGTGCGGCGGCGGCTGGCGGCGGGTGCCACTGTGTGGGGAGACGCTGACTAGAGCGGAGCGCTTGCTACTGGTGTTGCTGCTGCCGCCGTACGTTGGTTCGAGATGCCGCCCAAGACTAGCGGGAAGGCCGCCAAGAAGGCTGGCAAGGCGCAGAAGAACATTTCGAAGGGCGACAAGAAGAAGAAGCGCAAGAGGAAGGAGAGCTATGCCATCTACATCTACAAGGTGCTGAAGCAGGTGCACCCTGACACGGGCATCTCGTCGAAGGCGATGAGCATCATGAACAGCTTCGTGAACGACATTTTCGAGCGCATTGCGGCCGAGGCTTCTCGCCTGGCGCACTACAACAAGCGCTCGACCATCACGTCCCGCGAGATCCAGACCGCTGTGCGGCTGTTGCTGCCTGGCGAGCTGGCCAAGCACGCCGTGAGCGAGGGCACGAAGGCGGTGACCAAGTACACGAGCTCCAAGTAAGGAGGTGGCTCTGGAACGGAAGGAAGGATGGAGAGAGAATGCTCCTCCGTTGCGAGAGCGGCAAAACGGCCCTTTTCAGGGCCACCAACTTGCCTTTTGCGGGAAGGGCGGAATTGTTGTTGTTGTTTGTGTGGACGGCTGTGATGTATGTGTGCATTTTGATTGTGGGTGGGGGGGCGCGTCAAAGCGTGTTGCGCGGGGTACGGCCACGAGGTTGGTCGCCGTGGCGTGGAATGGTGGCACGCCTCGTTGGCGTGGTTTTTGACCCATTTGGTGTTGTTGGTGTGTGTGTTACCTGTCTGCGAGGGGGGACAGTGCGATCGCCGACTTTTGTGTCACCGTAACGACGGCCGTTTGCGGGTTTGTTTTTTGCACATCATACATGGCGAGGGTGAAATGTGAAATGTTGTTTTTTTTTTGTGGTTTTTGTTTGCCGCCCACTATTCCCTTTGCTGTACGCCGAGTTTGACAATGGTGCGACGTAACTGCAGCGTGGAGGTGTGTGAGTGACGTTGAAATGAACGTGCCATGAAGACGCATTGTTGTTGCATTGTACTGTACGTGTACGGCGACACGCACGATGATGTACCATTCGACTCTGATTTTTGATAGCCGTGTCTGACTGATTGCGTACGACGCACGCACACCGATGTCGTCATTCAAGATGCACGCGTGTCCAGTGCAGTACAGTAAGCGCGACGCTAGACGACGGCGGCGGCGGCGGCGGCCGTTTTTGGCGAATGTCTGTACACGTGTTTGTCTGTGTCCATCCGGTATGTATTTGTTTGTTTGAAAGTGTTTTGTGTGTCGGTGACGTGGTCCGATCCGTCGCCCCCCTGAGTAACTGTCGATCGGCGCGATAGACCGGCGTCACGCAACTGAACCGAAGTCGTGGGCACACCCGTCATACTGTTGTACACCGTCGCGCTGAGAACGGTAACGACAGGTTGACTTTGATCGGTCGAATGTCTGGGCAGAACGTGAGGAAGGAGGCAAGAGTGCAGGAGGAAAGGACAGAGGGGGGGGGGGCAAAAGAGAGAGGAAGGGAAAAAGGGGAGAAACGCATTCGTAGAGCAACGGAACGTTCCCGTGTCGGAGGCGTATTGGAGCCGCACTGAAATGCGTTTAACGGCGGCGCGGCTGCAAGTGTCTGCCGTGGTGAACGTTACCTTTGACGGCTGCATTGGCCTTTGCTTTTTGCTTTTGCTTTCGCTTTCGCTTTCCCGGTTGTACGTAACGTTTGTTGGTATGGTTGGTTCTGAGGAAGAGTGTGTGACAGTGCCGTGCCGTCCATGTTCGTGTGCCCTCCCATTGTGTGTATGCTATTGTCTGTGTACTTGAATGATGTATGTAGGTGTTAGTGGACGTGTTTTACCAGTGGGGGGAAATGGATCGTCGATAGTTGGCGTCACTCTGTCACGGTCGAGATGACGCACCCTCCGTACAGAAAGGTGTCGGGAAAGTGTGTGTGTGTGTGTGTGTGTGTGTGTGTGTGTGTGTGTGTGTGTGTGTGTGTGTGCGTGCGTGCGTCCGTGAATTGGCAGTGTTTGGAGGTGGGCGTGCCCTGCATGTGGCCCGGAAGGCTGTTCGTTTGGCGGTAGTGTTGTGTGGACAGGGGAGGGGCATGCGTAACGCTGCTGGCATGGCATTTCGGGAGATGGGAGGGGGCAAACGAGGAAACGAGGAGCGGCGGCCAAAGACGGGACGGGGAGGGGCGCGGTGTGGGTGGCTTGCGCCTGTGCTCGGCGTTGTGGTTTGTGCAAAAGAGGAGGAGAAAAACAATGAGTTGCCAGGGAGGGGAGCGGTGTTGTGTTGTGGTTGTCGTGGTGTAGCCGCAGACGCGGCTGTCAGTGAACGTGGCGAGACGGACGGATGCGCGGAGGGGCGGGGGCGGCGCATTTCGCCGGTGCCGTGCCGTGCCGTGCCATGCCATGCCTGAAAGCCGCGTGGTCGCTGTGTTGTTGGTGGCGTGGGGGCGAGGAGAGTACCGTACGGGTGTGCTTGTGCGCCGGAAATGGCACACTGCGCCTGCCCGTCTTGGAGGCTGATGGCTGTGGTGTGGAAATGGGGCGCGGTGATGTTGAAGCAGTTGAAGAACAGAAAAGAAACCAAGAAGAAAACGGAAGGCGTGATGCGGCGGTGGTGGTGAGAGCGGGAAAAACAAAACAAAACAAAAAAAAAGAAAGAAAAAAAAACAACAAGAAAAAAGAAGGAAAAACAACAAGAAACAAAAAAAGAAAACAAAAAGTCTATCAATATTAAAATGTAAATGGAAATGGAAATGGAAATGGACCCAGGTATAACCTCCCTGCACAAATAGCAGAGAGTCCGATGATAATAAAAATGTGCCAGAATGTTAACGTCCCTACAAAACAAACCCAACGATAATATTAATGAAAGAATGAACCGTATGTAACATTGCAACAGACATAATGGAACCTGATAAATTGTATAAGGGCAGCAGCGTTGACCTTTGGCCCTGTATTCAGAATAAAAAGAGCCAAAGATCGTTACCCCAATGAAAAAGACACTGAAACACGTATGTAACATAGCAGCGATGGCGAGACATTGTAGCATCTGTGACCAGAGAGTTTGCGCTGGACCGCGCGAGTGTTGCGAGCGGTTCTCAGTCAGTCAGTCAGTCAGTCAGTCAGTCAGTCAGTCGTTGCGAGTCTGTAGCTCTGTCTAGTTGAGGGCTGTACTCTGTCAGTAGTCGTCGCGTGCAGTACGCTAATAGTCGTCATGCAGAGCGGTCGGTCAGTAGTAGCAGCCGAGTGCGGTTGTGTGATGTAGGCGGTCGGCAACACTGGTCAAGATGGTGAAGGAGGTATACTGTTAATTAATATAATCATTAGATAATGAAAAATTATATTTATTGTAATTAATTCTCCAACAAGTTCCCCAAAAATAATTTTTATTTCAAAAGCATTTTTCAAAAATGTAATGTTTTATTGAACTAAAGAGTTCGTTGCACTTCCCATTTCATTCCACTTCTTTGAAGAAAAATTTCACTAAAATCACAAAAAAAGAGAATATTATTATTTGCAATGCAGTTCCTCCAAGCGCTGCGCAACAACAAGAGCAGAAATGTGACATCCATTTATTCTGAGGTAAGACTTTAATTCTGATTGTTTTGCACAGGGCCAAAGACCGATATTTCGGCTCAATTGAAGTTTCTTGTCACTGAACGGACTTTAAATGTTGTGAAGAATTTATATTTGAGTCGGATTGCGAATTTCACATTTTTGTTGCCATTTTCAATACCTCTCATTGTGGGCGAGGTTACAATTAGCGCAATGTCCATTAGCATCCGTAAATAACATTGTCCATTATTTTAAATTTTGCGGGGAGGTTACAACACACAAAAAAAAAAAAAAAACAAAAAAGTTGCATTTATATCCGCTCCTCAATTGTAGATACCCCTTACACAGCTGTGTGCAATGAATGAGTGCTGGCTGGTAATTAATTGCACTCCTTGGAGGGAAATGCCATAGGAAGTAGTCTTTAAAAAGTGAATGTTTTTCGTTAAAAGACAAAAGTTGCTTTAGAAAAAAGTAATAGTGGGGCTTTTGTTGTTGAACAAAATAAGTACAATGAACATACGTTATCAGATTTGCGCAATGCAGCTTCACACTACCTTTTGATTATAACACAATATACTATACATCGTCCCGAACCGTGACCAGAGTCGCGAGACGAGCAGAGCACGCCGCCGACGCCCGCTCAGTACAACCGTCCACCCGCTACTACTGTCGACCGACTACTACCTCTCCCGACTCGCGCTACAATATATATAACAACTGTTCCTGGCGACCCGGTGCGTGCCACTACTGTCGTCTGGCGCGGTCCAAGCGCCGACTAGCAACGATAAATAACTCTCTGGTCAGACAGAGATGCTGTCATGCCTCGCCATCGCTCTGGTAACGAATACATACGTGTTGCAGCGTGCGTACCACCGGAACACGCAGTGGCGGAGCCAAAGACTGTGTTGTCGAGGTCGAGTGCGAGCGGGAAGAGAGGCAGCGTCGGCACGGAGATGCAAGCGAGCGAGACGCACGGGGGCTGCGGCGTGGCGCGTTTGCGGTCGGCGCCTTTGGTGGCAACGGCCGGGACAAGCAGCGGTGTATGGTGTGGTGCGGGGCGGACAGGGGCGGCGGTGGACGGGGAGGAGGCGGCGCGACGACGGCATGGGGGCGAAAACGGGACGGGGGACGGCGGATGTTGAGAGGCGTCACGCGCGGACAGGACACAGGACACAGACACAGAGACACACAGATTGGAAAGGGAGGGTGCGCGGTAGTAGTTGGGAATGTGCGTACCGTGCGGGATGGGAGTGGGCGAGGAACACGGTCGTGGCCCCTGTTTGTGGGTGCGTGTGATGACGTCGGTGTGTTGTGGGAAGGGAAGGTGCTGTGGCGGCGGCGCGTAATGGGCGTAGGCCGAAAAGAGAAAGGAACGTGGGCAGTGTGTTGGCAAGCGTCGGTTCGACTGCGACGTTGATGGGCAGGGCAAGGTTAATGGTGGTAGGAGTAGGCGTGTGGGCGCAAAAAATCTGCCGCTGCAGGCGGTGCCGTAACCGCCATGGGGCGGGAAGGAGAGAGGGCCAAAGAAAGAAAGAAAGAAGAAAACAAAATAAAAAAAAAAAGGAGGGGGGGGGGGGCGAAAGGAAGGCAGGAAGGACAAGAGGCGAGGCGACGGCTTGCTTTGTGTATCGGTCGGTCTCTGGCTATGCTTCGTTTTCTGCAGCAGGGTCGGTGCGCGGCGTGGCTCGCGGCAGTGGGAACGCCTGGCGGCTGGACGGCCAGCAATGCGGTTGGATGGGCGGCCACAGCACCGCACCTGTGCCCGAGGAGGAGACGCTGGCGGCGGGCCCTGAGGTGAGGCCGGCTCGGCTCGGCTGGGGCTGTGGATGTGTAGGTGTGCGCCGCTGCTGCAACAACGAGTAAAACGCGAGAAGAAGGGATGGCGGTAGAGAGAAAAAAAAAAAAAAGGTCGTGTTGTGTTGATGCGCAGGCAGACGCGTACAGAGAGACGAGCCCGGTCTGCAGCAGGGTGTGGCCGTGCCGAGTGCAGAGCAGCGGCGGCTCGGTTCGGTTCGGTTCGGCCCGGCGGGCCGCGCTGTTGTCGCGGACGTGAGCGCCCCCTGGCGGGTGGCCGGAGGCGGCGCGGCGTGTTGGACGTGTGGCTGGTGGCAGTGCACAATTTGCGAGTGGCTGGCGGTGTGGCGTGGCGGTTGGCGCGTCGGGCGGCGGAGAGGGAGAGAGAGGAGAGGTATGTGTTGCGGGCGCCCTTTGCTGCGCTGCGTCGTTGCGTGTGCCGTACAGGGCGGGCGCTTGTCGACTGTGTGGGCGGTGTGGCGAATTGGCGTGAAACGGCTGCCGAGAGGTGTGTGGTAGCGAGCCGGTCGGTGTCAGTGCGAAGGGGAATGTGCGTGCGTTTGGCGGTTTCGGTGTGCTTTTTGCGGCGTGAGAGTGGGAATTAGTGGGGCCGGCTGTTGTGTTTGTTCCTTGTGTCTTGTGTCGTGTAGGTAGCTTGATGGCAACGTGGAAGGACGCCGGTTTCGTTTCGAGCCTTGCGTGTGGTTGTCGACGTTGACTGGTTGGCGTGTGCCGATGCACGTGCATGTGTGGGTCGCGAGTGCGTTTTTGGCTGGCTGTGTGTGTGTGTGTGTTTTGGGGGGGAAGGGGGAGGCGGTGGTGAAAGTGCAGTCGTTGCCACGGGCGTCGTCGGGTCGGGTGGGGCTGGGGCTGTGCGTCGTGGCGGAAAGGTGGTAGGTTGCGGGAAGCGAGCCCGTCGTTGACGGTGTCGCGTGAGTTGTGAATCGAGTGGGGCGCGGGGCGCGGGGCGCGGGACAGGAGCAGCGTGCCGCTGCGTCGTGGTCGTCAGCAGAGGCTGTGCGTGTGCTTGTCCTTTTTGTGGGCGGTTCGTGCGAGGCGTTTTTGTTTTGTGTTGCCCTAGTTGTTAGTTTATTTTGTTTGTGTTTGTTATTTTGAGACGACGACTGGTTGGTGGCGTGCGCGCGAAGTGGCGGTGTGCGCTTCCCGTGTCGTTTGTGTTGTTTTTTTTTTGTTTTTGTTTTTGTGTGTTTTTTTTTGCACTGGGCCCCGGGGGGTGGGTGGGTGCGTGCGTGTGTGTCGATTGCCGGCTGGCGAAAGGTGCGCCATCGGCGGGGTGGGTCGCCGGCACGAGTAGAGGCGGCGGCGTTGTTGCTGTTGTTGTGTGGTGTTTGTTTTGTTCGGCTGTGTCGGCGAGCTGTGTTGCGGTGCGTGTGAATGGTGGTGCAAAAGTGCTGGCGTTGGGGCTGCGACTGCGACGGCGGCGAGCCGCGGGCGCGCATGATAGTGATGTTGTGAACAGCGGCTGTGTACGGTAGTGGTGTTGTTGTAGCACGACGTGCATCCGGGCCGGCGCGGAAAGCGCAGTTGCGGGCGGTTGCCCTTCGGTGCCAGCCATGTCGCGTGAGCGGCGGGTTGCTGTGGTGTCGACACGTGGTGCTCTGGGTTGTTGTGTGGTGCCCTTTGGCCGGTGGGGGTGGTTCGCGTGCGTCTCGTTCGCGCTCGGTATCTGGTCGTGGTCGTGCTGCTCCCCCGTCTGTCGGCGGTTTTCGACGTCGTCTGTACGTTTTTGTCCGTTTGCGGCGGTGCCTGCCGACGTCGTCCCGTCGCGACCTTTCAACCGAAAGTGTGGCGCCCGAAGGTGAACGAACGTAACCCTGACCTCGGCGCTTTACGCTGAGCCGAGCGAACCGAACCGAACCTAACCTGTGGTGTGGTGAGGTGAGCTCAGCCTGTGAGCCCCAAACGTCTACGTAAGGTAAGCTGTCCGGCGGCTCACGCCTCACGTTTTGAACGCTTTTTTAACCTACGTTTGACGCTTCTTAACCTAGCACTGACCCCTTAACCTAACGTGTAACGTAACCTAACGTAACCTAACCTAACCTAACCTCTGACGCCTGACGTGTTTGAATGCTTAACCTAAGTTTGACGCTTAACCTAACCCAAGTCCCCTTAACCTAACCCACGTCCACCTAACCTAACCGAACCTAACCTAGACGTGTAAACGTAATGTGTAACGCGCAACGTGTAAGGTCGGCTGTCGTGTGTGCTGACGGCAGATTGGGTTGGTCTGTAGATTCGGATTGCGGTTTGCCTCGGTCGAGGGGTTGGGTCGGAAGCGGCGAGGGGCGGCGGCGCCTGTTGCGCAGGCGGCGTCCGTTTGCGGCGGGCAATTGTTGAGAAACGGCTGTGAATGTTGGCGGGCGAGAGGAGGAGGACGGCGCGCGATGTGGCCCGACGGCTGCGGGCCGATCGGGAAACGGCGGGAGGGCGACGGAAGGCGATGGGGCGGCGGAGGCGCGTTTGCACGGCCGTCATCGCCGCACGCCTCGGCTTGTGTGGCTGTGGCGCCGGCCGCGCTGGCCGGGCTGCCGCGGCGACGGTGTGGGAGTTTTGCCGAAGGTTTGGCCATTGTGGCGGGTCGTCGGCTGGGGCTGTGGGGGCGGCATTTGGGCGGGGGCGGCGATTCTCGGCGGGCCGACCCAGGCTGTAGCGCGCGGTAGCTGCAGTTTGGCCGTGGTTTGCGGCGCTGCCGTGGCGACTGGTTGGCGACTGTGGTGTGGCTGTGTGTAGCCCCATCCTCGGTGGTTTGAAAGGCGCGGGCGGTTGTGGCGCAGCTTTGGGGCTGCTCCGCACAGGCTGTCGGACGTTGGGCGGTAGCAAGCGCGGGAGGCGCGGCGCGGCGGCGCGCAGAGTGGCGGCCGCTCTCTCGGCCGTCCGCGCCCGCCCGCGACACTGGCTGGGCCCTTGTGATTCTCTGCTCTGCTCTGCCGTGCTGTGCTGTGCTTGCGTGCCTGCCGTCCCGCTCGCTCTCGCTCTCGCTCTCGCTGTGTGTTACGCGCGTCGTCGAAATGGCAGATCAGGCGGCTACGAACGAGACTGCTGCGGCACCCGCCGCCACCGGCACTACGAAGAAGGCCAAGTCTGCGTCGTCTGCGAAGAAGCCGCGCGCCAAGCCTGCGCACCCGCGCACCTCTGAGATGGTGACGGCCGCCATCAAGAGTCTGAAGGAGCGCGGCGGGTCGTCGCTGCAGGCGATCAAGAAGTACATAGCCGCGCACTACAAGCTGGACGCGGAGAAGCTGGCGCCGTTTATCAAGAAGTACCTCAAGTCGGCCGTCGTGGCGGGCGAGCTGGTGCAGACGAAGGGGAAGGGCGCGTCCGGCTCGTTCAAGCTTGCCGGCGCCGGCGGCGGGGGGGCGGCCGAGGGCGGCAAGGCTCGTGCTGGCGGTGCCAAGAAGAAGCGCGCCGCTCCGGCCAGCAAGGAGAAGAAGGGCGCCCGTGCGGCCGGCGCAAAGAAGGCTGGTGGCGTGAAGGCGGCGACCGGTCGGAAGGCGGGCGCCGCCAAGAAGGCGTCTGCGGCGTCGGCCGCTCCCGCGGGTGCGAAGAAGGCGGCTGCGGCCAAGCCGGCCAAGGCCAAGTCGCCGTCGAAGGCGAAGAAGGCCGCCAAGGTTCCGACGAAGAAGCCGAAGGCGCCGCGCCCGAAGAAGGCGACGACGCCGTCTAAGGCGAAGGCTTCGCCCAAGAAGAAGAAGTAGAGTAGAGTAGAGGAGAAAGAGATGGGAAAGGAAGGGTTTGGCGCTTGACCCCGTCGTCCCCACCCCCCGTCGTCGTCTAGTGGCGCGCAAGAGACGCGCGGCCCAAAACGGCCCTTCTCAGGGCCATCAAAGCACGTCGGGGAAGGTTTTGATTGTCGTGTTGCGTTTGGTGTGGGTGTCTGTCTGTATGCCCGTGGGGATGCTGTTTGCGTGCCGTGGTGGTTTGATTGCGGGGGTCGGTGGCGGGTGTGGGCGGCGGTAGCGGTAAGCGGTGTTGTTGTTGTCGTGGTTGATTGTCGCCGTGTTTGTGGCGGCGGCCGACGGTTGGTTTTCTGTCACGTTGTTTTGTTTGAATACGTTGGTTGGCTTGCCTGCGTTCGTTCTTCTCGGATGTGTGTCTTGTCTAGTCGTGTCTGGTCTTTGTTTTGTTTCTTTGTGTGTGTTATGTTTTGCAACGGGGGGCACGTTGAGATGTGGAAGGAGTCGGCGGGGATTTCGGTGGCGTGTAGAGCGAGCGAGCGCGCCTGCCTGGCCGTTGGCCGTCGGAGTGGAGTGCGGGTTTTTTTTGTTTTCGAAACGAAAGCGGCGGCCGGCCAGCCACCCGTGCGGTGTGACGTCGGCCGTTGGGTATTGTGCGCTTTGAGCGCCGGGGAGGGATGATGTGTGATTGTTGCGCGCTGCTAGCAGGCAGGCAGAGTGAGCGGGTGTGTGTGGCGGACGGACGGGAAGTGGTGGTTTTTGTTTTTGGGTTGCGGGGCGAGAGGCAGGCGACCGACAAAGTTTGCTCGCGACGGAGAGATGTTAGTGGCCCTGAAAAGGGCCGTTTTTGTTTGTGCGGTGCGGTGCCGCGGCGCGGTTTAGGCGCGCTCGCCGCGGATGCGGCGCGCGAGCTGGATGTCCTTGGGCATGATGGTGACGCGCTTGGCGTGGATTGCGCACAGGTTGGTGTCTTCGAAGAGGCCGACGAGGTAGGCCTCGCTGGCCTCCTGCAGGGCCATGACTGCGGAGCTCTGGAAGCGCAGGTCGGTCTTGAAGTCCTGGGCGATCTCGCGCACTAGGCGCTGGAATGGCAGCTTGCGGATGAGCAGCTCTGTGCTCTTCTGGTAGCGCCTGATTTCTCGCAGGGCGACGGTGCCCGGCCTGTAGCGGTGGGGCTTCTTGACGCCTCCGGTGGCGGGCGCGCTCTTCCTCGCCGCCTTGGTGGCGAGCTGTTTGCGCGGCGCCTTTCCGCCGGTGGACTTGCGGGCCGTTTGCTTTGTGCGGGCCATGGCGGTAGCGTTGGCGGTAGCGGAGCGGCGTGCGTGGAGGTTAGGTGCGGCGCGGCGTCCGGTGCTGCCTTGACAACGGGCCCGCGCGCCTCCGTGCTGCGCTTATATGCCCTCGGTTGCGCGTGGTGGGGGGAGGGCGGGCCAGAGTCTATATAGGGGGGCGGCGGGCGCGCTGGGCGCAGACCGTCACCCCATGGACCTCAAATGCCCGAAAAGGCCAGCAGCACCCACAACCCTAGAAACTACTCTAACAATAAAGTGCATGGACAAACCGGCACAAGAGGAGTTGCAAACACCCGCGAACGACCAGTACGTCAAAACAGACGACCTAATAAGGGCGATCACAACAGCAATGATCAACATCGTACCGGACAGGAAATCAAAGGTAGTGGAAGCAATGAAAGAGGTGTCTAAAACTTTCTTTGGCAGAAAGCTCGAAACAGTCCCAGTAGGAAACAAAATACACTTCCATCTGCAGCCCACGAAGACGACAACAACAGATTCCCGCCACAACGGGGCAGTTGAAGAGGCGCCAAGCACATCTGCACAAAGTAGAACACAACCACCTGCAATAAGGGAAGCCACGACTCCAGCCACTCGCAATAGTGAACCAACAACGCAAGAACATACAACACGCAGCTCAGACAGACAACAAACGTCTCTTTCCGTGCAAGATGCGCCAGCGCACAAACCAAGGCCGTCACAATTGTAACCAGGGCACACACTAGACAGAAGACACACTCAGGATGGAGGACATACACGAAGACGACATAAACATTGGCTTCGTCAACGCCAATGGCTTCAGGACGAAGCACCCAATGTTGGAAATGCTAGCCACTAAGGAGAAACTAGCCATCCTAGGTGTCCTTGAAACGAGGACAACGAGCTACCCGCTACGCATACTTGACTTCGTCACACACGAACTGAAAGCCATTCCCGTACCCAGAAGCACTCCCAAAGGCGGCGTGGCAGTTTTCCACAACAAGAAAACCCCAGCTATAAGGGTCGAATTACCGCCACAGTTCTCCCATGTCCAAGCAATCCACCTAAAGCTACAAACACGTGCAAGGAAATTCCTACACTTAATTACCGTATATATCCCACCTGGCGACGAAATCCCTACTGAATTCCTTCTATACATCAGAAACTTAGGTGACTTCGTAATCATGGGGGATTTCAACGCAAGGTCGGAAGCATTTGGAGACACCAACAGCAACAGGAACGGAAGAGCATTAACAACGCACCTGGAAGATATCGAAAACGGGGTAAGACTGCCCTACAACAAACCAACATTTATCAACCACCAGGGAACTTCCATTCCTGACCACTTCATTTGCGCAAAATCCGTATATACGCACTTCAGCCCTCCATGGGCAGGGGACAGCACGGGGTCAGATCATCTGCCGCTAATAACACGAACGCACCTAATGCACTCACCACTTAACAACAAAAACAGAAAAACCATAATCGACATTAAACAGCTAAACGTTCAAAAATACGAAAAGGAACTCAAGGAAAGCCTACCACCAGCTAAAGAAATCGCAAGCGTTGAAGAGCTGGAACAATATAACAACAACATCATACAGGCAATCACGAATGCGACAACAAACAACGCGCCGATCAAAGTCATTAAACCCAACGCAGACAGAATACCGCAGAGAATACTAAGCACAATTAAAGAAAAAAGACGCATCTACAAGCTCTTCAAACAAACAGCTGACTGCGAATATAAACGGGAATGGAACAGATTAAACAATTTGGTCAGGCAGCAGCTAAAAGAGTTCAGAGCAGACAAGTGGGCAGAAATAAGCAAGAACCTAGATCACAGGCAAACAAATAGATACTGGCAAGCCTTTAGAAAAGTAACAGGAATCCACCACAAATCAGATCCACCCCTTTACCATGAAGGAAATATTATAACAGACGACAAACAAAAAGCTAATATATTTAGAGAAGTTCTAGACGAAGTACACAGTTTCCCAACCGACCCAAAATTCGACCTAAGACACGAAAGAGAGATCACCCTCGAATTAGATAAACTGCAAAAAACCGTCATTACACCGACAGAAGCCGAAGCAGCGCTAACGGCAGAGATTTCAGACTCTGAAGTGGAGGAAGCCATCCTGAAAGGAAAAAACAGCGCCCCAGGAAAAGATGGCATCAAAAGAATCCAGATACGATTGGCCCCAAGAGAAAAGATAATAACCTGTCTAAAGACCTTATACAATGCGACGCTGAAAATAGGCAACATCCCAATACACTGGAAACAAGCGAAAATAGTAATGCTCCCTAAACCAGGGAAACCACCCAATGACCCAAGATCTTATCGGCCCATCACCCTACTTCCTGTAATAGGAAAAGCTTTCGAGACAATAATCAAGAACAGACTAATCGCCTTTACGGATACAAACCACCTAATTCCTGACTGCCAATCAGGATTCAGAAAGAATCACGCCACCATAGACCCAATAGTACAGCTATGTAGCGGCGTCACAAGAGGCCTAAACCTCCTGGACTGTGCTGCTGCCATATTTCTAGACATTGAAAGGGCGTTCGACAAAGTGTGGCACAAGGGCCTATACTACAAGCTCCTGAAAATGGGAGTACCAGCGAAAATCACCACACTCTTGTCGAACATCCTCGAAAATCGCCCATCCAAAGTCGTCGTCAACGATGCAGAGTCAGACCCATTTACGCCAAAAGCGGGAGTCCCACAGGGAGCCATCATATCTCCCCTGCTATATACACTGTACACGGCAGACATCCCACTACCCAACAAGTGGAACGAGGGTCTGACACTGTACGCTGACGACACAGCATACTGGTGCCATACACCAACAACACAAGATAGCAACAGACAAACTCAAAACTACCTATCCCTTCTAGAAAGCTGGCTCAGCCAATGGAAAATTAAGCCTAACGCAAATAAGACACAACTTATTCTGTTCAAACACAAACGAAACCGCACGCGCAAACAGAACCAAGAAGACTGCAGGTTACAACTATGGGGACAAACTATAAAAGCGAAAGACACCGCAAGATACCTAGGCATTACACTCGACAAATATATGTCATGGGAGGCACACTCAAGAGACATCACGATAAAAGCTAAAACAAGACTCAACCTACTCCGCCTACTCAGAGGCAGAACAAACGGAGCCAAAAGGGATACGATGATATACACCTACAAAGCTTTTATCCGCCCCATACTGGAATATGCCGCTCCGGTATGGATGGCGAACAAAACAGTGACTCGGAGATTAATGGCAACAGAAAGGAAAATATTAAGGACAACAGGCCAGATGAACTCCAGGACACGAAACGAAGTAGTATACAGGAACGCACAAGTGTACCCCCTAAGGAAGAGATGGCTAGAATTAACCGCTAAAATCGGCACCAACAGATTACGCAATAGAACAGCCACAACAGACATTCTCCTAAGAAATTACCCCGTTTTTAGATACCCACAAACAAAATACCCCTATCCGCCAACAGTAATCAAAACAAGCATTAAGACAATTGATCCGAATTCAGCAACAAACTTCACTGATGACGACATACAACAGGACATGATAAAACACCTACAAGACGAAGAATCAGAAGAGGAAGACAACACATAAAAAGAGCACGAAAATCACGACCACACACTAACAAGACAACAAAGAAGAGAAAACAACAAATCACAAGAAAGAGAACATTCAACAGATCCTTGCTGAGGTTTTAGGGAGGTTTCCCTCAGCACACGGGCAAATGCCAGGATCTCAATACCCTCCCACGCGACAGAAAGCGATAGCTTATGACACGAGAGAGTCAGAACTAGATTAGGAACCCCAAACCCCAAATCTCTAAATAAAAAGTGCCACCACAGCATACCTTTAGTTAATATAAGGCACCAAAGAGCAATAGGCTCTCCATGTGCCCGCCTCACTCCCTCAGGGTGAGGAATGAAAGATGAAAAAAAAAAAAAAAAAAAAAAAAAAAAAAAAAAAAAAAAAAAAAAAAAAAAACCGTAGCCGACTCGCCAGCCGCTGCAGCTGCTGTTTGTGCACGTTTTGCTTTGCCCGAGGAAGGAAGGATGACAGGCCGCGGCAAGGGAGGAAAGGGGCTCGGCAAGGGTGGCGCCAAGCGGCACCGCAAGGTGTTGCGCGACAACATCCAGGGCATCACGAAGCCCGCCATCCGCCGCCTGGCTCGCAGGGGCGGCGTGAAGCGCATCTCTGGTCTGATCTACGAGGAGACCCGCGGGGTGCTGAAGGTGTTCCTGGAGAACGTGATCCGCGACGCGGTGACGTACACTGAGCACGCCAAGCGCAAGACTGTGACGGCCATGGACGTGGTGTACGCCCTGAAGAGGCAGGGGCGCACCCTGTACGGTTTCGGCGGTTAGGCTGCGTCGCAGCGGGCGCTGGCCTTCCCGCGGCCGTGCTTGTGGGTGGGAGAGACTAGAAAACGGCCCTTTTCAGGGCCACCACACTGTTCGGAAGTTGAAAAGTGCGAAAGAGTCTGTGTTGTTGTTGTTGTTGTTGCTGCGTGTGTGTGCGCTGTGTTGTTCGTTTGTTTGTTTGTTTGTTTGTTTGTTTGTTTCTTTCTTTCTTTCCGTTTGAGCGACGTGATGTGGCTGGGAGGGGAGAAGGAAAGGAAACGTGTCATGTGGCTGGCTGTGTGTGGAGCTGCTTCGTTTGTGTTTGTTATTGTGTGTCTTTGTATCGATCGCGACGGAGATGGCGGGCTGTGTGTTGTTGTGCGAGAGAGGCGGTAATTATTTGCTTGCGTGGTTTGGCTCTGTGTGTTTGCGGCGGCGTTGGGGTTTCCGAGGCAAGGCGTGTGGGCATAGGCGGCCGGATCAGCTGTTTCGTTCGTGTCGACGGCCGTTGCGCGCGGGAGTGGAGGGCGGTGTGTCGACACGCCTCCCTTTAACAATGGTCATTATTGCTGCCGTTGTCGTTTGGAAGGCGACTCTGCGACCGTGCAAAATGTGTGTGTGTGTGTGTGTGTGTGTGTGTGTGTGTGTGTGTGTGCGGGCTGTGTGGACGACAAGATGGCGGACGTGCGCCGGCGGCGGCTGTGCTGTGAAAGTGCAAAGTTGAAACAAAACAAGGTGCGGCGAGGACGACTGAAATTTTGCTTTGGACGTAGGTTTGTGTGGTGGCCCTGAAAAGGGCCGATTGTTGTGGGCCGGGCCGAGCCGAGCCGGCAAAGCGCGTTGCGTGCAGGGGAGCACGCGGCGCTGCGATTGCCTGGCCTCCTTTAGGCCTTCTTCTCGGTCTTCTTTGGCAGCAGGACGGCCTGGATGTTGGGTAGGACACCACCCTGTGCGATGGTGACGCCCGACAGGAGCTTGTTGAGCTCCTCGTCGTTGCGGATGGCAAGCTGCAGGTGGCGCGGGATGATGCGCGTCTTCTTGTTGTCGCGGGCCGCGTTTCCGGCCAGCTCGAGCACCTCAGCCGCGAGGTACTCCATGACGGCGGCGAGGTAGACGGGCGCCCCGGCGCCGACGCGCTCTGCGTAGTTTCCCTTGCGCAGGAGGCGGTGGATTCTGCCGACCGGGAACTGGAGCCCAGCCCTGCTTGAGCGGGACTTTGACTTGCCCTTGACTTTGCCTCCCTTTCCGCGTCCGGACATGGCGATGGGCTAGCGACGGTGCACACGAGAAGGAAACGAAAACGACCGGTGCGAGCGGCAGCGAGTCGAGCAGCGGAGTGCGTGCCGGCGCAGCCGGGGTGGGGGTGCTTTATGGGCTCGGGTGCGGCGGCCGGTTGCGCGCGCGCCCCATTGGTCGGCGGCCGCAACAGGGCGAGCTGGTAAAGGTGCGGCGGCGGCTGGCGGCGGGTGCCACTGTGTGGGGAGACGCTGACTAGAGCGGAGCGCTTGCTACTGGTGTTGCTGCTGCCGCCGTACGTTGGTTCGAGATGCCGCCCAAGACTAGCGGGAAGGCCGCCAAGAAGGCTGGCAAGGCGCAGAAGAACATTTCGAAGGGCGACAAGAAGAAGAAGCGCAAGAGGAAGGAGAGCTATGCCATCTACATCTACAAGGTGCTGAAGCAGGTGCACCCTGACACGGGCATCTCGTCGAAGGCGATGAGCATCATGAACAGCTTCGTGAACGACATTTTCGAGCGCATTGCGGCCGAGGCTTCTCGCCTGGCGCACTACAACAAGCGCTCGACCATCACGTCCCGCGAGATCCAGACCGCTGTGCGGCTGTTGCTGCCTGGCGAGCTGGCCAAGCACGCCGTGAGCGAGGGCACGAAGGCGGTGACCAAGTACACGAGCTCCAAGTAAGGAGGTGGCTCTGGAACGGAAGGAAGGATGGAGAGAGAATGCTCCTCCGTTGCGAGAGCGGCAAAACGGCCCTTTTCAGGGCCACCAACTTGCCTTTTGCGGGAAGGGCGGAATTGTTGTTGTTGTTTGTGTGGACGGCTGTGATGTATGTGTGCATTTTGATTGTGGGTGGGGGGGCGCGTCAAAGCGTGTTGCGCGGGGTACGGCCACGAGGTTGGTCGCCGTGGCGTGGAATGGTGGCACGCCTCGTTGGCGTGGTTTTTGACCCATTTGGTGTTGTTGGTGTGTGTGTTACCTGTCTGCGAGGGGGGACAGTGCGATCGCCGACTTTTGTGTCACCGTAACGACGGCCGTTTGCGGGTTTGTTTTTTGCACATCATACATGGCGAGGGTGAAATGTGAAATGTTGTTTTTTTTTTGTGGTTTTTGTTTGCCGCCCACTATTCCCTTTGCTGTACGCCGAGTTTGACAATGGTGCGACGTAACTGCAGCGTGGAGGTGTGTGAGTGACGTTGAAATGAACGTGCCATGAAGACGCATTGTTGTTGCATTGTACTGTACGTGTACGGCGACACGCACGATGATGTACCATTCGACTCTGATTTTTGATAGCCGTGTCTGACTGATTGCGTACGACGCACGCACACCGATGTCGTCATTCAAGATGCACGCGTGTCCAGTGCAGTACAGTAAGCGCGACGCTAGACGACGGCGGCGGCGGCGGCGGCCGTTTTTGGCGAATGTCTGTACACGTGTTTGTCTGTGTCCATCCGGTATGTATTTGTTTGTTTGAAAGTGTTTTGTGTGTCGGTGACGTGGTCCGATCCGTCGCCCCCCTGAGTAACTGTCGATCGGCGCGATAGACCGGCGTCACGCAACTGAACCGAAGTCGTGGGCACACCCGTCATACTGTTGTACACCGTCGCGCTGAGAACGGTAACGACAGGTTGACTTTGATCGGTCGAATGTCTGGGCAGAACGTGAGGAAGGAGGCAAGAGTGCAGGAGGAAAGGACAGAGGGGGGGGGGGCAAAAGAGAGAGGAAGGGAAAAAGGGGAGAAACGCATTCGTAGAGCAACGGAACGTTCCCGTGTCGGAGGCGTATTGGAGCCGCACTGAAATGCGTTTAACGGCGGCGCGGCTGCAAGTGTCTGCCGTGGTGAACGTTACCTTTGACGGCTGCATTGGCCTTTGCTTTTTGCTTTTGCTTTCGCTTTCGCTTTCCCGGTTGTACGTAACGTTTGTTGGTATGGTTGGTTCTGAGGAAGAGTGTGTGACAGTGCCGTGCCGTCCATGTTCGTGTGCCCTCCCATTGTGTGTATGCTATTGTCTGTGTACTTGAATGATGTATGTAGGTGTTAGTGGACGTGTTTTACCAGTGGGGGGAAATGGATCGTCGATAGTTGGCGTCACTCTGTCACGGTCGAGATGACGCACCCTCCGTACAGAAAGGTGTCGGGAAAGTGTGTGTGTGTGTGTGTGTGTGTGTGTGTGTGTGTGTGTGTGTGTGTGTGTGTGTGTGCGTGCGTGCGTCCGTGAATTGGCAGTGTTTGGAGGTGGGCGTGCCCTGCATGTGGCCCGGAAGGCTGTTCGTTTGGCGGTAGTGTTGTGTGGACAGGGGAGGGGCATGCGTAACGCTGCTGGCATGGCATTTCGGGAGATGGGAGGGGGCAAACGAGGAAACGAGGAGCGGCGGCCAAAGACGGGACGGGGAGGGGCGCGGTGTGGGTGGCTTGCGCCTGTGCTCGGCGTTGTGGTTTGTGCAAAAGAGGAGGAGAAAAACAATGAGTTGCCAGGGAGGGGAGCGGTGTTGTGTTGTGGTTGTCGTGGTGTAGCCGCAGACGCGGCTGTCAGTGAACGTGGCGAGACGGACGGATGCGCGGAGGGGCGGGGGCGGCGCATTTCGCCGGTGCCGTGCCGTGCCGTGCCATGCCATGCCTGAAAGCCGCGTGGTCGCTGTGTTGTTGGTGGCGTGGGGGCGAGGAGAGTACCGTACGGGTGTGCTTGTGCGCCGGAAATGGCACACTGCGCCTGCCCGTCTTGGAGGCTGATGGCTGTGGTGTGGAAATGGGGCGCGGTGATGTTGAAGCAGTTGAAGAACAGAAAAGAAACCAAGAAGAAAACGGAAGGCGTGATGCGGCGGTGGTGGTGAGAGCGGGAAAAACAAAACAAAACAAAAAAAAAGAAAGAAAAAAAAACAACAAGAAAAAAGAAGGAAAAACAACAAGAAACAAAAAAAGAAAACAAAAAGTCTATCAATATTAAAATGTAAATGGAAATGGAAATGGAAATGGACCCAGGTATAACCTCCCTGCACAAATAGCAGAGAGTCCGATGATAATAAAAATGTGCCAGAATGTTAACGTCCCTACAAAACAAACCCAACGATAATATTAATGAAAGAATGAACCGTATGTAACATTGCAACAGACATAATGGAACCTGATAAATTGTATAAGGGCAGCAGCGTTGACCTTTGGCCCTGTATTCAGAATAAAAAGAGCCAAAGATCGTTACCCCAATGAAAAAGACACTGAAACACGTATGTAACATAGCAGCGATGGCGAGACATTGTAGCATCTGTGACCAGAGAGTTTGCGCTGGACCGCGCGAGTGTTGCGAGCGGTTCTCAGTCAGTCAGTCAGTCAGTCAGTCAGTCAGTCAGTCGTTGCGAGTCTGTAGCTCTGTCTAGTTGAGGGCTGTACTCTGTCAGTAGTCGTCGCGTGCAGTACGCTAATAGTCGTCATGCAGAGCGGTCGGTCAGTAGTAGCAGCCGAGTGCGGTTGTGTGATGTAGGCGGTCGGCAACACTGGTCAAGATGGTGAAGGAGGTATACTGTTAATTAATATAATCATTAGATAATGAAAAATTATATTTATTGTAATTAATTCTCCAACAAGTTCCCCAAAAATAATTTTTATTTCAAAAGCATTTTTCAAAAATGTAATGTTTTATTGAACTAAAGAGTTCGTTGCACTTCCCATTTCATTCCACTTCTTTGAAGAAAAATTTCACTAAAATCACAAAAAAAGAGAATATTATTATTTGCAATGCAGTTCCTCCAAGCGCTGCGCAACAACAAGAGCAGAAATGTGACATCCATTTATTCTGAGGTAAGACTTTAATTCTGATTGTTTTGCACAGGGCCAAAGACCGATATTTCGGCTCAATTGAAGTTTCTTGTCACTGAACGGACTTTAAATGTTGTGAAGAATTTATATTTGAGTCGGATTGCGAATTTCACATTTTTGTTGCCATTTTCAATACCTCTCATTGTGGGCGAGGTTACAATTAGCGCAATGTCCATTAGCATCCGTAAATAACATTGTCCATTATTTTAAATTTTGCGGGGAGGTTACAACACACAAAAAAAAAAAAAAAAACAAAAAAGTTGCATTTATATCCGCTCCTCAATTGTAGATACCCCTTACACAGCTGTGTGCAATGAATGAGTGCTGGCTGGTAATTAATTGCACTCCTTGGAGGGAAATGCCATAGGAAGTAGTCTTTAAAAAGTGAATGTTTTTCGTTAAAAGACAAAAGTTGCTTTAGAAAAAAGTAATAGTGGGGCTTTTGTTGTTGAACAAAATAAGTACAATGAACATACGTTATCAGATTTGCGCAATGCAGCTTCACACTACCTTTTGATTATAACACAATATACTATACATCGTCCCGAACCGTGACCAGAGTCGCGAGACGAGCAGAGCACGCCCGACGCCCGCTCAGTACAACCGTCCACCCGCTACTACTGTCGACCGACTACTACCTCTCCCGACTCGCGCTACAATATATATAACAACTGTTCCTGGCGACCCGGTGCGTGCCACTACTGTCGTCTGGCGCGGTCCAAGCGCCGACTAGCAACGATAAATAACTCTCTGGTCAGACAGAGATGCTGTCATGCCTCGCCATCGCTCTGGTAACGAATACATACGTGTTGCAGCGTGCGTACCACCGGAACACGCAGTGGCGGAGCCAAAGACTGTGTTGTCGAGGTCGAGTGCGAGCGGGAAGAGAGGCAGCGTCGGCACGGAGATGCAAGCGAGCGAGACGCACGGGGGCTGCGGCGTGGCGCGTTTGCGGTCGGCGCCTTTGGTGGCAACGGCCGGGACAAGCAGCGGTGTATGGTGTGGTGCGGGGCGGACAGGGGCGGCGGTGGACGGGGAGGAGGCGGCGCGACGACGGCATGGGGGCGAAAACGGGACGGGGGACGGCGGATGTTGAGAGGCGTCACGCGCGGACAGGACACAGGACACAGACACAGAGACACACAGATTGGAAAGGGAGGGTGCGCGGTAGTAGTTGGGAATGTGCGTACCGTGCGGGATGGGAGTGGGCGAGGAACACGGTCGTGGCCCCTGTTTGTGGGTGCGTGTGATGACGTCGGTGTGTTGTGGGAAGGGAAGGTGCTGTGGCGGCGGCGCGTAATGGGCGTAGGCCGAAAAGAGAAAGGAACGTGGGCAGTGTGTTGGCAAGCGTCGGTTCGACTGCGACGTTGATGGGCAGGGCAAGGTTAATGGTGGTAGGAGTAGGCGTGTGGGCGCAAAAAATCTGCCGCTGCAGGCGGTGCCGTAACCGCCATGGGGCGGGAAGGAGAGAGGGCCAAAGAAAGAAAGAAAGAAGAAAACAAAATAAAAAAAAAAAAGGAGGGGGGGGGGGGCGAAAGGAAGGCAGGAAGGACAAGAGGCGAGGCGACGGCTTGCTTTGTGTATCGGTCGGTCTCTGGCTATGCTTCGTTTTCTGCAGCAGGGTCGGTGCGCGGCGTGGCTCGCGGCAGTGGGAACGCCTGGCGGCTGGACGGCCAGCAATGCGGTTGGATGGGCGGCCACAGCACCGCACCTGTGCCCGAGGAGGAGACGCTGGCGGCGGGCCCTGAGGTGAGGCCGGCTCGGCTCGGCTGGGGCTGTGGATGTGTAGGTGTGCGCCGCTGCTGCAACAACGAGTAAAACGCGAGAAGAAGGGATGGCGGTAGAGAGAAAAAAAAAAAAAAGGTCGTGTTGTGTTGATGCGCAGGCAGACGCGTACAGAGAGACGAGCCCGGTCTGCAGCAGGGTGTGGCCGTGCCGAGTGCAGAGCAGCGGCGGCTCGGTTCGGTTCGGTTCGGCCCGGCGGGCCGCGCTGTTGTCGCGGACGTGAGCGCCCCCTGGCGGGTGGCCGGAGGCGGCGCGGCGTGTTGGACGTGTGGCTGGTGGCAGTGCACAATTTGCGAGTGGCTGGCGGTGTGGCGTGGCGGTTGGCGCGTCGGGCGGCGGAGAGGGAGAGAGAGGAGAGGTATGTGTTGCGGGCGCCCTTTGCTGCGCTGCGTCGTTGCGTGTGCCGTACAGGGCGGGCGCTTGTCGACTGTGTGGGCGGTGTGGCGAATTGGCGTGAAACGGCTGCCGAGAGGTGTGTGGTAGCGAGCCGGTCGGTGTCAGTGCGAAGGGGAATGTGCGTGCGTTTGGCGGTTTCGGTGTGCTTTTTGCGGCGTGAGAGTGGGAATTAGTGGGGCCGGCTGTTGTGTTTGTTCCTTGTGTCTTGTGTCGTGTAGGTAGCTTGATGGCAACGTGGAAGGACGCCGGTTTCGTTTCGAGCCTTGCGTGTGGTTGTCGACGTTGACTGGTTGGCGTGTGCCGATGCACGTGCATGTGTGGGTCGCGAGTGCGTTTTTGGCTGGCTGTGTGTGTGTGTGTGTTTTGGGGGGGAAGGGGGAGGCGGTGGTGAAAGTGCAGTCGTTGCCACGGGCGTCGTCGGGTCGGGTGGGGCTGGGGCTGTGCGTCGTGGCGGAAAGGTGGTAGGTTGCGGGAAGCGAGCCCGTCGTTGACGGTGTCGCGTGAGTTGTGAATCGAGTGGGGCGCGGGGCGCGGGGCGCGGGACAGGAGCAGCGTGCCGCTGCGTCGTGGTCGTCAGCAGAGGCTGTGCGTGTGCTTGTCCTTTTTGTGGGCGGTTCGTGCGAGGCGTTTTTGTTTTGTGTTGCCCTAGTTGTTAGTTTATTTTGTTTGTGTTTGTTATTTTGAGACGACGACTGGTTGGTGGCGTGCGCGCGAAGTGGCGGTGTGCGCTTCCCGTGTCGTTTGTGTTGTTTTTTTTTTGTTTTTGTTTTTGTGTGTTTTTTTTTGCACTGGGCCCCGGGGGGTGGGTGGGTGCGTGCGTGTGTGTCGATTGCCGGCTGGCGAAAGGTGCGCCATCGGCGGGGTGGGTCGCCGGCACGAGTAGAGGCGGCGGCGTTGTTGCTGTTGTTGTGTGGTGTTTGTTTTGTTCGGCTGTGTCGGCGAGCTGTGTTGCGGTGCGTGTGAATGGTGGTGCAAAAGTGCTGGCGTTGGGGCTGCGACTGCGACGGCGGCGAGCCGCGGGCGCGCATGATAGTGATGTTGTGAACAGCGGCTGTGTACGGTAGTGGTGTTGTTGTAGCACGACGTGCATCCGGGCCGGCGCGGAAAGCGCAGTTGCGGGCGGTTGCCCTTCGGTGCCAGCCATGTCGCGTGAGCGGCGGGTTGCTGTGGTGTCGACACGTGGTGCTCTGGGTTGTTGTGTGGTGCCCTTTGGCCGGTGGGGGTGGTTCGCGTGCGTCTCGTTCGCGCTCGGTATCTGGTCGTGGTCGTGCTGCTCCCCCGTCTGTCGGCGGTTTTCGACGTCGTCTGTACGTTTTTGTCCGTTTGCGGCGGTGCCTGCCGACGTCGTCCCGTCGCGACCTTTCAACCGAAAGTGTGGCGCCCGAAGGTGAACGAACGTAACCCTGACCTCGGCGCTTTACGCTGAGCCGAGCGAACCGAACCGAACCTAACCTGTGGTGTGGTGAGGTGAGCTCAGCCTGTGAGCCCCAAACGTCTACGTAAGGTAAGCTGTCCGGCGGCTCACGCCTCACGTTTTGAACGCTTTTTTAACCTACGTTTGACGCTTCTTAACCTAGCACTGACCCCTTAACCTAACGTGTAACGTAACCTAACGTAACCTAACCTAACCTAACCTCTGACGCCTGACGTGTTTGAATGCTTAACCTAAGTTTGACGCTTAACCTAACCCAAGTCCCCTTAACCTAACCCACGTCCACCTAACCTAACCGAACCTAACCTAGACGTGTAAACGTAATGTGTAACGCGCAACGTGTAAGGTCGGCTGTCGTGTGTGCTGACGGCAGATTGGGTTGGTCTGTAGATTCGGATTGCGGTTTGCCTCGGTCGAGGGGTTGGGTCGGAAGCGGCGAGGGGCGGCGGCGCCTGTTGCGCAGGCGGCGTCCGTTTGCGGCGGGCAATTGTTGAGAAACGGCTGTGAATGTTGGCGGGCGAGAGGAGGAGGACGGCGCGCGATGTGGCCCGACGGCTGCGGGCCGATCGGGAAACGGCGGGAGGGCGACGGAAGGCGATGGGGCGGCGGAGGCGCGTTTGCACGGCCGTCATCGCCGCACGCCTCGGCTTGTGTGGCTGTGGCGCCGGCCGCGCTGGCCGGGCTGCCGCGGCGACGGTGTGGGAGTTTTGCCGAAGGTTTGGCCATTGTGGCGGGTCGTCGGCTGGGGCTGTGGGGGCGGCATTTGGGCGGGGGCGGCGATTCTCGGCGGGCCGACCCAGGCTGTAGCGCGCGGTAGCTGCAGTTTGGCCGTGGTTTGCGGCGCTGCCGTGGCGACTGGTTGGCGACTGTGGTGTGGCTGTGTGTAGCCCCATCCTCGGTGGTTTGAAAGGCGCGGGCGGTTGTGGCGCAGCTTTGGGGCTGCTCCGCACAGGCTGTCGGACGTTGGGCGGTAGCAAGCGCGGGAGGCGCGGCGCGGCGGCGCGCAGAGTGGCGGCCGCTCTCTCGGCCGTCCGCGCCCGCCCGCGACACTGGCTGGGCCCTTGTGATTCTCTGCGCTGGCTTTCGAGGGGGACGACCGGTCGAGTGCGGACGCGTTGCTGCCGCACGCTGCCGGACGATACTTCGAGCGCGCTACGCTTGCCGTAGCGGGGCAAAATTGTTGTGTGCGTTGCGCATGCGTAACGCAAGCAAAATTGTCGTGTGTGTGGGTGCGCACGCTTAGCGATTGCGCCGCATTATTGTCGTGTGGTGACACGGGCCTGGTCCCTTTGTCGTGCAGCTGCCGCCGGTCTACTGGCGGCGCGGTGGCGGTGAGGGCCGTGGATTTCTTGTTCAATCGTCGTCTGATCTGCCTCCGTAGTGATTCGTTCAGACACTGCCGCAGGGCATCCTCCCTGCTCCCCCGAGAGTAGGGAAATTCCTACGTCAGGGCCCGTGGTGCTACCCGGTAACCCGCGCGTAGTCAATGTTAGGGCTGGCACTGCTCAGGGAAACCTAACGGTGCCAACGAGCGAGCAACCAGTGCCCCTTGGCAGTGCATGTCAGGCTTCTAGGACCGCTAGATCAGACATATTGGGTAAGCCCAAAGTCCCAGTCCGCTGCGGCACCCAGGCCCTGGGTACCCGCGGCCAATCCTCCACAAGCATAACCAAGGCAAAAACACGTTTACAAGATACGGACGTAATGCCAGCACCTAAGCGTCCGGCCCCAAGCCGGCTCGCTGAGGAAAACGAGACCCCAAACAGCGATGACATGGAAGTAGGGGGGGAAACCGTTGTAGCCAACATCCCCACATCGAACAGCTTCGCGCCGATCGCTTCCGACGGCGTGGAAGCGGTCGAAGCGACGCCAGCCCGTCCCTCGACCTCTGGCGCGCAAGCGCAACAAAAACAGAGACGGGAGAAAGTGCCTCCCATTATTGCCACTATCCAAAATGGGACCATGAAACTCATAAAAGAGGTCGCCCCACAATTAAAAGGGGGACTCAATACGTCATGCAAAGGGTCGTCGGTGAAATTTCAACCGTCGACACCTCCTGACTTCAGATTTCTTGTGGAGTACTTCACACAAAAGAAAATCCCCTTCCACACATTTCCGGTAACGGAAAAAAACGCATATAAGGCGGTGATTAAGGGTCTCCCG
This sequence comes from Schistocerca piceifrons, assembly GCF_021461385.2. NCBI lineage: Eukaryota > Metazoa > Arthropoda > Insecta > Orthoptera > Acrididae > Schistocerca > Schistocerca piceifrons. The sequence continues at coordinate 30,702 of NW_025727863.1, read as the reverse complement.
CGAGACACCGATCCCGCCGAAATAAAAGAACTCCTCATTGAGCGCAAATACAAAGTCATTGAGGTAAAACAGGAAACGCGCGCCTCTGACCCCAACAACCCCGGTGAGGGACGTAGAAAGCGTGCGCAATTCAAGGTGATCCTTCACCCAGACGAGAAGAATAGAGAGCTCTTAAGGACCGAGCTCTTCATGAACTGTAAAGTCACCATTGAGAAATACCAACAGCCTGAAGGCCCTGTACAGTGCCACCAATGCCAACAGCTGTTCCACACTGCGGAACAATGCCACCACCCCCCAAAATGCGTCAAGTGCGCCGGGCCGCACTTGACAAACGCGTGCAAAAAGAGCCGAAAGACCCCAGCAAAATGCGCGCTGTGCGAGGGCGATCACCCGGCGAACTACAGCCGCTGCCCCGCACGCATACAGCTAATGGCTACCCGTCCACCCCGGTCGGCAAACGGCGTGGCGCTGACGCGGGGCGCTTCTGCGGGGTCGGCGCAGCCTGCCTCTGCGGCCAAGGCGCCGACAGCTAGCTCTGCCGCCACCAGCAGTCGCGGAGCGACTGCGCCGGGGCGAGAGGCCTTTCCCTCGCTACCCCCACCACGCGCCCCGACGGCTGCCGCCGCCTGGCCACCCCCTCCACGCCACCAGCGCACTCAGGCGCCCGCAGCTGCCGCGCCGCCTCAGTGGGCTGCTGGCCAGCAACCAGGGACGCCGCTCGGCGTCTTTGACGAGCTGCGCCAACTGTTTGCGGGCTTCAGCCTAGCAAACATAATGTACACAATTAGGGACACCATGGCGCGCGTGCGGGCGGCGCCTGATGGCCTCAGCAAATTCATGGCCCTCGCTGAGGGAGCTATGACATTATTTGAAACTTTTAATGGATCCCCCTAGATCCAGAAAAGTCTCAATATTAAACTTTAACGCCAATGGCGTAAAACCTCAAAAACAGTTGCTAGAAGAATTTCTCGACCGGCATGACATCGATGTTGTGTGCCTGACAGAGACCCACCTTAAGCCCGAGGACCGCTTCTCCGTCCGTAACTATGTCATACATAGAGCCGACCGCGTAGGCCGCGCAGGTGGCGGAGTGGCGATCCTTGTGAAAGGCAGGCGGTGCTTTCGCACCGTGGACTTACCTCAGACACCCAGCATCGAGGCGGCCGGTATAGAAATAAAAATCAGAAACACAACATACATTGTAATTTCCGCGTACCACTCCCCAGCCACCACTATACTGCAACAGGACCTTCAGGCACTGCTCGGTACTGGCGCTCGTGTAATTGTGGGGGGGGACCTCAACTCGAAGCATAGGGCCTTTGGCTGCCGCGCCGAGAACTGTAGTGGCGTGAGGTTGCATAGGCTCGTCGAGAGGCGTGCCGCCCTCAGCGTCATCGCACCCGACGAGCCTACGCATATCCCTGCGGACCCGACAAAAAACCCGGATATCCTGGATATTTTTGTCGTTAAAAACTTTGCTCTCGATGCGACGGTCACAGTGCACCACGAGCTGAACTCCGATCATAATCCGGTCGTTCTGGACATAGCCAGTGTCGAAGACGATGCCGGGAGGATGGCAAGAACAGAAGTTATAACAAACTGGGACCGATATAAATACCTGGTGGGTGAGCACGTGGAGGAAATCCCGCAGATGGAGACAACAGGAGAAATTGACGACGCAATAGCGAACTTCACAGACGTCCTCCACGCCTGTGCTCGTGCTACTAGCGTCAGACTCACTACAGAGCCGGGCGCCAGGGACCTGCCCCCTGACATCTGGGACCTCATAGTCGCCAAACGCAGGCTGCGTAAGCAGTGGCAGCGTCACCGCGACCCCACTGACCGCCGCCTGCTGCGGAGGCTTGAGGACCAGGTGAAACTCCGACTGCAGGAGCACAGGAGCCACTGCTGGGAGGAGATGTTACAAACCGCCGAAACAGAGAACAGTAAACGCAAGATCTGGCAAATAGCCCGGCAGCGGAAAGCCCCCACCAGAGAGAACAGGCCACTCCACGGCGAGAACGGACTAGCTTACGAAGACCAAGAAAAGGCGGAAATAATGGCAAAATCACTAGAGTCACAATTCCGAACTCACGTCATCGATGATGACGAGAGTGAGAGGCAGGAAAGAATAGTCATCGGACGAGTGACTCAGATAAGAAATTCGCGCCCAAACACAGAATTCGTGCCCGTTAACGAACCGACAATAAGTGCACTCATCAAGCGACAGGGAAACCACAAGGCTCCTGGCCCTGACCGCATCCGCACCCCACTCCTAAAGCACCTTCCGCCTCCCGCCATAACATTTCTGGTAAGCGTCTTCAACGCTTGCCTAAAACTCACCTACTTCCCCTCAGCGTGGAAAACTGCTAAGGTAATCACCCTCCCCAAACCTAACAAAAACCTTCTCCTACCTGAAAGTTACAGACCAATTTCCTTACTCACTGGCATGAGTAAAATCCTTGAGCTGCTTATACTCACAACCCTCCAGAAATTCCTTACTGACAACAACATCCTGTTGCCTGAGCAGTTTGGATTCCGCGCTGAGCACTCCACAGTCCAACAATGCCTGCGCTTGGTTGAACACGCTTGTCTGGCCAGGGCAAAGAGAGAATCCACAGGAGCAGTATTCCTGGACATAGAGAAAGCATTCGACCGCGTCTGGCACGATGGCCTAATATTTAAACTAGATCACATAGGGTGCCCAGAACATATAATAAAGATCATTGACTCATTTCTTGCGGAGCGTCACTTCTTCGTAAGAAATGGGACGGGATTGAGCCAGATGCGACCGATTGCGGCCGGAGTTCCCCAGGGTTCGGTTTTAGGTCCAGTTCTATACTCCATTTACACGAACGACATACCGAAGCAGGTCGGCGGGGAGATCGCTCTCTACGCCGACGACACAGCCATCTACAGGAGTAGCCGCAACCTTGAATTCATACGACGAAAGCTGCAAGCCCACCTCGACTCCATAACGCAGTGGTGCAATTTATGGAAAATTAAAATCAATCCAAACAAAACCCAGGCCATATACTTCACAACCAGGCTAAAACTCCCTGACCAGCAACTAACAATTGGGGGTCGGGACCTAGCCTGGCGAAATTGCATCACATATCTCGGGATGGAGATCGACAGCCGCCTCACATGGAGGCAACACATAAAGAAAGCGGCAAACAAAGGGTGCGCGCTCCTGTCCCAACTATACCCTCTTCTGAAGGGTGAAGGACTCACCTTGAAATGCAAAATGCTTCTCTGGCGCCAACTCATGCTTCCGGTCATCTTGTATGGTTCGGAAGTGTGGTCAATGGCGTCAGACACCTCACTCTTAAGGCTACAACGGCTACAAAATAAAACCTTCCGGGTAATCTCAGGTGCTGACAGATACGTCCGGAACACACATATCAGAGAATTCCTAGAACAGCCCACCATCTATTCCCTCATAAAGGAAAAATCTGCCAAACTTTATGAGAGAACACAAGCATCGCCCCATCACCTCATTCAAAATTTAGGCTGCGAACACCCAAACCTTCAACATAAGAGACCTAAATTAACCCTCACGCGCCACTTTAGGGACATTTAAAACACACAAACACACACCCAGAACAAACATTTACTCAAAAACACGCACACAAACCAAACCACCAACTTCATGAACCCTCTAGCGCATTTCTAGAAGTCAGACGGGCACAGCCCAGTGGTACTTCATTACAAAAGTGCAAACAGAAGGCATTCATTCTCTGCTCTGCTCTGCCGTGCTGTGCTGTGCTTGCGTGCCTGCCGTCCCGCTCGCTCTCGCTCTCGCTCTCGCTGTGTGTTACGCGCGTCGTCGAAATGGCAGATCAGGCGGCTACGAACGAGACTGCTGCGGCACCCGCCGCCACCGGCACTACGAAGAAGGCCAAGTCTGCGTCGTCTGCGAAGAAGCCGCGCGCCAAGCCTGCGCACCCGCGCACCTCTGAGATGGTGACGGCCGCCATCAAGAGTCTGAAGGAGCGCGGCGGGTCGTCGCTGCAGGCGATCAAGAAGTACATAGCCGCGCACTACAAGCTGGACGCGGAGAAGCTGGCGCCGTTTATCAAGAAGTACCTCAAGTCGGCCGTCGTGGCGGGCGAGCTGGTGCAGACGAAGGGGAAGGGCGCGTCCGGCTCGTTCAAGCTTGCCGGCGCCGGCGGCGGGGGGGCGGCCGAGGGCGGCAAGGCTCGTGCTGGCGGTGCCAAGAAGAAGCGCGCCGCTCCGGCCAGCAAGGAGAAGAAGGGCGCCCGTGCGGCCGGCGCAAAGAAGGCTGGTGGCGTGAAGGCGGCGACCGGTCGGAAGGCGGGCGCCGCCAAGAAGGCGTCTGCGGCGTCGGCCGCTCCCGCGGGTGCGAAGAAGGCGGCTGCGGCCAAGCCGGCCAAGGCCAAGTCGCCGTCGAAGGCGAAGAAGGCCGCCAAGGTTCCGACGAAGAAGCCGAAGGCGCCGCGCCCGAAGAAGGCGACGACGCCGTCTAAGGCGAAGGCTTCGCCCAAGAAGAAGAAGTAGAGTAGAGTAGAGGAGAAAGAGATGGGAAAGGAAGGGTTTGGCGCTTGACCCCGTCGTCCCCACCCCCCGTCGTCGTCTAGTGGCGCGCAAGAGACGCGCGGCCCAAAACGGCCCTTCTCAGGGCCATCAAAGCACGTCGGGGAAGGTTTTGATTGTCGTGTTGCGTTTGGTGTGGGTGTCTGTCTGTATGCCCGTGGGGATGCTGTTTGCGTGCCGTGGTGGTTTGATTGCGGGGGTCGGTGGCGGGTGTGGGCGGCGGTAGCGGTAAGCGGTGTTGTTGTTGTCGTGGTTGATTGTCGCCGTGTTTGTGGCGGCGGCCGACGGTTGGTTTTCTGTCACGTTGTTTTGTTTGAATACGTTGGTTGGCTTGCCTGCGTTCGTTCTTCTCGGATGTGTGTCTTGTCTAGTCGTGTCTGGTCTTTGTTTTGTTTCTTTGTGTGTGTTATGTTTTGCAACGGGGGGCACGTTGAGATGTGGAAGGAGTCGGCGGGGATTTCGGTGGCGTGTAGAGCGAGCGAGCGCGCCTGCCTGGCCGTTGGCCGTCGGAGTGGAGTGCGGGTTTTTTTTGTTTTCGAAACGAAAGCGGCGGCCGGCCAGCCACCCGTGCGGTGTGACGTCGGCCGTTGGGTATTGTGCGCTTTGAGCGCCGGGGAGGGATGATGTGTGATTGTTGCGCGCTGCTAGCAGGCAGGCAGAGTGAGCGGGTGTGTGTGGCGGACGGACGGGAAGTGGTGGTTTTTGTTTTTGGGTTGCGGGGCGAGAGGCAGGCGACCGACAAAGTTTGCTCGCGACGGAGAGATGTTAGTGGCCCTGAAAAGGGCCGTTTTTGTTTGTGCGGTGCGGTGCCGCGGCGCGGTTTAGGCGCGCTCGCCGCGGATGCGGCGCGCGAGCTGGATGTCCTTGGGCATGATGGTGACGCGCTTGGCGTGGATTGCGCACAGGTTGGTGTCTTCGAAGAGGCCGACGAGGTAGGCCTCGCTGGCCTCCTGCAGGGCCATGACTGCGGAGCTCTGGAAGCGCAGGTCGGTCTTGAAGTCCTGGGCGATCTCGCGCACTAGGCGCTGGAATGGCAGCTTGCGGATGAGCAGCTCTGTGCTCTTCTGGTAGCGCCTGATTTCTCGCAGGGCGACGGTGCCCGGCCTGTAGCGGTGGGGCTTCTTGACGCCTCCGGTGGCGGGCGCGCTCTTCCTCGCCGCCTTGGTGGCGAGCTGTTTGCGCGGCGCCTTTCCGCCGGTGGACTTGCGGGCCGTTTGCTTTGTGCGGGCCATGGCGGTAGCGTTGGCGGTAGCGGAGCGGCGTGCGTGGAGGTTAGGTGCGGCGCGGCGTCCGGTGCTGCCTTGACAACGGGCCCGCGCGCCTCCGTGCTGCGCTTATATGCCCTCGGTTGCGCGTGGTGGGGGGAGGGCGGGCCAGAGTCTATATAGGGGGGCGGCGGGCGCGCTGGGCGCAGACCGTAGCCGACTCGCCAGCCGCTGCAGCTGCTGTTTGTGCACGTTTTGCTTTGCCCGAGGAAGGAAGGATGACAGGCCGCGGCAAGGGAGGAAAGGGGCTCGGCAAGGGTGGCGCCAAGCGGCACCGCAAGGTGTTGCGCGACAACATCCAGGGCATCACGAAGCCCGCCATCCGCCGCCTGGCTCGCAGGGGCGGCGTGAAGCGCATCTCTGGTCTGATCTACGAGGAGACCCGCGGGGTGCTGAAGGTGTTCCTGGAGAACGTGATCCGCGACGCGGTGACGTACACTGAGCACGCCAAGCGCAAGACTGTGACGGCCATGGACGTGGTGTACGCCCTGAAGAGGCAGGGGCGCACCCTGTACGGTTTCGGCGGTTAGGCTGCGTCGCAGCGGGCGCTGGCCTTCCCGCGGCCGTGCTTGTGGGTGGGAGAGACTAGAAAACGGCCCTTTTCAGGGCCACCACACTGTTCGGAAGTTGAAAAGTGCGAAAGAGTCTGTGTTGTTGTTGTTGTTGTTGCTGCGTGTGTGTGCGCTGTGTTGTTCGTTTGTTTGTTTGTTTGTTTGTTTCTTTCTTTCTTTCCGTTTGAGCGACGTGATGTGGCTGGGAGGGGAGAAGGAAAGGAAACGTGTCATGTGGCTGGCTGTGTGTGGAGCTGCTTCGTTTGTGTTTGTTATTGTGTGTCTTTGTATCGATCGCGACGGAGATGGCGGGCTGTGTGTTGTTGTGCGAGAGAGGCGGTAATTATTTGCTTGCGTGGTTTGGCTCTGTGTGTTTGCGGCGGCGTTGGGGTTTCCGAGGCAAGGCGTGTGGGCATAGGCGGCCGGATCAGCTGTTTCGTTCGTGTCGACGGCCGTTGCGCGCGGGAGTGGAGGGCGGTGTGTCGACACGCCTCCCTTTAACAATGGTCATTATTGCTGCCGTTGTCGTTTGGAAGGCGACTCTGCGACCGTGCAAAATGTGTGTGTGTGTGTGTGTGTGTGTGTGTGTGTGTGTGTGTGCGGGCTGTGTGGACGACAAGATGGCGGACGTGCGCCGGCGGCGGCTGTGCTGTGAAAGTGCAAAGTTGAAACAAAACAAGGTGCGGCGAGGACGACTGAAATTTTGCTTTGGACGTAGGTTTGTGTGGTGGCCCTGAAAAGGGCCGATTGTTGTGGGCCGGGCCGAGCCGAGCCGGCAAAGCGCGTTGCGTGCAGGGGAGCACGCGGCGCTGCGATTGCCTGGCCTCCTTTAGGCCTTCTTCTCGGTCTTCTTTGGCAGCAGGACGGCCTGGATGTTGGGTAGGACACCACCCTGTGCGATGGTGACGCCCGACAGGAGCTTGTTGAGCTCCTCGTCGTTGCGGATGGCAAGCTGCAGGTGGCGCGGGATGATGCGCGTCTTCTTGTTGTCGCGGGCCGCGTTTCCGGCCAGCTCGAGCACCTCAGCCGCGAGGTACTCCATGACGGCGGCGAGGTAGACGGGCGCCCCGGCGCCGACGCGCTCTGCGTAGTTTCCCTTGCGCAGGAGGCGGTGGATTCTGCCGACCGGGAACTGGAGCCCAGCCCTGCTTGAGCGGGACTTTGACTTGCCCTTGACTTTGCCTCCCTTTCCGCGTCCGGACATGGCGATGGGCTAGCGACGGTGCACACGAGAAGGAAACGAAAACGACCGGTGCGAGCGGCAGCGAGTCGAGCAGCGGAGTGCGTGCCGGCGCAGCTTGTGCTTCAGTTAGGAGTTGCAGCGGATTTACTTCCGCGCAACACCTGAGTTTGGAGAAGTCTGTAATAGTTACTTACTATTTTTCCTTCTAATATGTGGTTTGTCCTTGTTAGAAAAAGTCTTTTGATTTGCTAAGTTGCTCAGCACTGGAGCCTTGAGATGATTCGTGGTTAGGCTTGATTAGTCAAGCCGCAACAAGTCTGGCCACCTGGTGGTGTTTGACCAGTGTGGCCTATGTCCGAGCTCGCGAATCAGTGGATTTCTTGCTTGCTCGGTGTTTTTGTAGTACTTCTTGGCGGTTTCCTTGAACCGCCTTCGAAGTGGCAGGATGTCGGCGACGACGTGTAGTTCCTCCGAGGGAAAATCTCGAGGTAGGTGGAGTGCCAGCTTCAGAGATCTATTTTGGATCGTCTGCAATTGGCGTAGGTTGGTCTCCGCTGTGTTGCCCCATACGACCGCTGCATATTCCAGCAGGGGGCGGATTGTAGCCTTGTACAGCGTGAGACCTAAGTGGGCAGGAAGCGTTGATGTTGGGTTTAGCACAGGGTATAGCAGACGTAGTCTTCCCAGTGCTTTTGCCCTCACCTCTTCTGTATGTTGGCGCCACGTTAGACGCTTGTCTATCGTGACGCCAAGGTATTTGACACTGGCACTCCACTCTACGGGACGTCCTCGGACTGTTAATCGTGGCAGTCCCGGTGGAATGACTGCCACGATTAACAGTCCGAGGACGTCCCGTAGAGTGGAGTGCCAGTGTCAAATACCTTGGCGTCACGATAGACAAGCGTCTAACGTGGCGCCAACATAGACGGGCGCAGCCGGGGTGGGGGTGCTTTATGGGCTCGGGTGCGGCGGCCGGTTGCGCGCGCGCCCCATTGGTCGGCGGCCGCAACAGGGCGAGCTGGTAAAGGTGCGGCGGCGGCTGGCGGCGGGTGCCACTGTGTGGGGAGACGCTGACTAGAGCGGAGCGCTTGCTACTGGTGTTGCTGCTGCCGCCGTACGTTGGTTCGAGATGCCGCCCAAGACTAGCGGGAAGGCCGCCAAGAAGGCTGGCAAGGCGCAGAAGAACATTTCGAAGGGCGACAAGAAGAAGAAGCGCAAGAGGAAGGAGAGCTATGCCATCTACATCTACAAGGTGCTGAAGCAGGTGCACCCTGACACGGGCATCTCGTCGAAGGCGATGAGCATCATGAACAGCTTCGTGAACGACATTTTCGAGCGCATTGCGGCCGAGGCTTCTCGCCTGGCGCACTACAACAAGCGCTCGACCATCACGTCCCGCGAGATCCAGACCGCTGTGCGGCTGTTGCTGCCTGGCGAGCTGGCCAAGCACGCCGTGAGCGAGGGCACGAAGGCGGTGACCAAGTACACGAGCTCCAAGTAAGGAGGTGGCTCTGGAACGGAAGGAAGGATGGAGAGAGAATGCTCCTCCGTTGCGAGAGCGGCAAAACGGCCCTTTTCAGGGCCACCAACTTGCCTTTTGCGGGAAGGGCGGAATTGTTGTTGTTGTTTGTGTGGACGGCTGTGATGTATGTGTGCATTTTGATTGTGGGTGGGGGGGCGCGTCAAAGCGTGTTGCGCGGGGTACGGCCACGAGGTTGGTCGCCGTGGCGTGGAATGGTGGCACGCCTCGTTGGCGTGGTTTTTGACCCATTTGGTGTTGTTGGTGTGTGTGTTACCTGTCTGCGAGGGGGGACAGTGCGATCGCCGACTTTTGTGTCACCGTAACGACGGCCGTTTGCGGGTTTGTTTTTTGCACATCATACATGGCGAGGGTGAAATGTGAAATGTTGTTTTTTTTTTGTGGTTTTTGTTTGCCGCCCACTATTCCCTTTGCTGTACGCCGAGTTTGACAATGGTGCGACGTAACTGCAGCGTGGAGGTGTGTGAGTGACGTTGAAATGAACGTGCCATGAAGACGCATTGTTGTTGCATTGTACTGTACGTGTACGGCGACACGCACGATGATGTACCATTCGACTCTGATTTTTGATAGCCGTGTCTGACTGATTGCGTACGACGCACGCACACCGATGTCGTCATTCAAGATGCACGCGTGTCCAGTGCAGTACAGTAAGCGCGACGCTAGACGACGGCGGCGGCGGCGGCGGCCGTTTTTGGCGAATGTCTGTACACGTGTTTGTCTGTGTCCATCCGGTATGTATTTGTTTGTTTGAAAGTGTTTTGTGTGTCGGTGACGTGGTCCGATCCGTCGCCCCCCTGAGTAACTGTCGATCGGCGCGATAGACCGGCGTCACGCAACTGAACCGAAGTCGTGGGCACACCCGTCATACTGTTGTACACCGTCGCGCTGAGAACGGTAACGACAGGTTGACTTTGATCGGTCGAATGTCTGGGCAGAACGTGAGGAAGGAGGCAAGAGTGCAGGAGGAAAGGACAGAGGGGGGGGGGGGCAAAAGAGAGAGGAAGGGAAAAAGGGGAGAAACGCATTCGTAGAGCAACGGAACGTTCCCGTGTCGGAGGCGTATTGGAGCCGCACTGAAATGCGTTTAACGGCGGCGCGGCTGCAAGTGTCTGCCGTGGTGAACGTTACCTTTGACGGCTGCATTGGCCTTTGCTTTTTGCTTTTGCTTTCGCTTTCGCTTTCCCGGTTGTACGTAACGTTTGTTGGTATGGTTGGTTCTGAGGAAGAGTGTGTGACAGTGCCGTGCCGTCCATGTTCGTGTGCCCTCCCATTGTGTGTATGCTATTGTCTGTGTACTTGAATGATGTATGTAGGTGTTAGTGGACGTGTTTTACCAGTGGGGGGAAATGGATCGTCGATAGTTGGCGTCACTCTGTCACGGTCGAGATGACGCACCCTCCGTACAGAAAGGTGTCGGGAAAGTGTGTGTGTGTGTGTGTGTGTGTGTGTGTGTGTGTGTGTGTGTGTGTGTGTGTGTGCGTGCGTGCGTCCGTGAATTGGCAGTGTTTGGAGGTGGGCGTGCCCTGCATGTGGCCCGGAAGGCTGTTCGTTTGGCGGTAGTGTTGTGTGGACAGGGGAGGGGCATGCGTAACGCTGCTGGCATGGCATTTCGGGAGATGGGAGGGGGCAAACGAGGAAACGAGGAGCGGCGGCCAAAGACGGGACGGGGAGGGGCGCGGTGTGGGTGGCTTGCGCCTGTGCTCGGCGTTGTGGTTTGTGCAAAAGAGGAGGAGAAAAACAATGAGTTGCCAGGGAGGGGAGCGGTGTTGTGTTGTGGTTGTCGTGGTGTAGCCGCAGACGCGGCTGTCAGTGAACGTGGCGAGACGGACGGATGCGCGGAGGGGCGGGGGCGGCGCATTTCGCCGGTGCCGTGCCGTGCCGTGCCATGCCATGCCTGAAAGCCGCGTGGTCGCTGTGTTGTTGGTGGCGTGGGGGCGAGGAGAGTACCGTACGGGTGTGCTTGTGCGCCGGAAATGGCACACTGCGCCTGCCCGTCTTGGAGGCTGATGGCTGTGGTGTGGAAATGGGGCGCGGTGATGTTGAAGCAGTTGAAGAACAGAAAAGAAACCAAGAAGAAAACGGAAGGCGTGATGCGGCGGTGGTGGTGAGAGCGGGAAAAACAAAACAAAACAAAAAAAAAGAAAGAAAAAAAAACAACAAGAAAAAAGAAGGAAAAACAACAAGAAACAAAAAAAGAAAACAAAAAGTCTATCAATATTAAAATGTAAATGGAAATGGAAATGGAAATGGACCCAGGTATAACCTCCCTGCACAAATAGCAGAGAGTCCGATGATAATAAAAATGTGCCAGAATGTTAACGTCCCTACAAAACAAACCCAACGATAATATTAATGAAAGAATGAACCGTATGTAACATTGCAACAGACATAATGGAACCTGATAAATTGTATAAGGGCAGCAGCGTTGACCTTTGGCCCTGTATTCAGAATAAAAAGAGCCAAAGATCGTTACCCCAATGAAAAAGACACTGAAACACGTATGTAACATAGCAGCGATGGCGAGACATTGTAGCATCTGTGACCAGAGAGTTTGCGCTGGACCGCGCGAGTGTTGCGAGCGGTTCTCAGTCAGTCAGTCAGTCAGTCAGTCAGTCAGTCAGTCGTTGCGAGTCTGTAGCTCTGTCTAGTTGAGGGCTGTACTCTGTCAGTAGTCGTCGCGTGCAGTACGCTAATAGTCGTCATGCAGAGCGCGGTCGGTCAGTAGTAGCAGCCGAGTGCGGTTGTGTGATGTAGGCGGTCGGCAACACTGGTCAAGATGGTGAAGGAGGTATACTGTTAATTAATATAATCATTAGATAATGAAAAATTATATTTATTGTAATTAATTCTCCAACAAGTTCCCCAAAAATAATTTTTATTTCAAAAGCATTTTTCAAAAATGTAATGTTTTATTGAACTAAAGAGTTCGTTGCACTTCCCATTTCATTCCACTTCTTTGAAGAAAAATTTCACTAAAATCACAAAAAAAGAGAATATTATTATTTGCAATGCAGTTCCTCCAAGCGCTGCGCAACAACAAGAGCAGAAATGTGACATCCATTTATTCTGAGGTAAGACTTTAATTCTGATTGTTTTGCACAGGGCCAAAGACCGATATTTCGGCTCAATTGAAGTTTCTTGTCACTGAACGGACTTTAAATGTTGTGAAGAATTTATATTTGAGTCGGATTGCGAATTTCACATTTTTGTTGCCATTTTCAATACCTCTCATTGTGGGCGAGGTTACAATTAGCGCAATGTCCATTAGCATCCGTAAATAACATTGTCCATTATTTTAAATTTTGCGGGGAGGTTACAACACACAAAAAAAAAAAAAAAAACAAAAAAGTTGCATTTATATCCGCTCCTCAATTGTAGATACCCCTTACACAGCTGTGTGCAATGAATGAGTGCTGGCTGGTAATTAATTGCACTCCTTGGAGGGAAATGCCATAGGAAGTAGTCTTTAAAAAGTGAATGTTTTTCGTTAAAAGACAAAAGTTGCTTTAGAAAAAAGTAATAGTGGGGCTTTTGTTGTTGAACAAAATAAGTACAATGAACATACGTTATCAGATTTGCGCAATGCAGCTTCACACTACCTTTTGATTATAACACAATATACTATACATCGTCCCGAACCGTGACCAGAGTCGCGAGACGAGCAGAGCACGCCGCCGACGCCCGCTCAGTACAACCGTCCACCCGCTACTACTGTCGACCGACTACTACCTCTCCCGACTCGCGCTACAATATATATAACAACTGTTCCTGGCGACCCGGTGCGTGCCACTACTGTCGTCTGGCGCGGTCCAAGCGCCGACTAGCAACGATAAATAACTCTCTGGTCAGACAGAGATGCTGTCATGCCTCGCCATCGCTCTGGTAACGAATACATACGTGTTGCAGCGTGCGTACCACCGGAACACGCAGTGGCGGAGCCAAAGACTGTGTTGTCGAGGTCGAGTGCGAGCGGGAAGAGAGGCAGCGTCGGCACGGAGATGCAAGCGAGCGAGACGCACGGGGGCTGCGGCGTGGCGCGTTTGCGGTCGGCGCCTTTGGTGGCAACGGCCGGGACAAGCAGCGGTGTATGGTGTGGTGCGGGGCGGACAGGGGCGGCGGTGGACGGGGAGGAGGCGGCGCGACGACGGCATGGGGGCGAAAACGGGACGGGGGACGGCGGATGTTGAGAGGCGTCACGCGCGGACAGGACACAGGACACAGACACAGAGACACACAGATTGGAAAGGGAGGGTGCGCGGTAGTAGTTGGGAATGTGCGTACCGTGCGGGATGGGAGTGGGCGAGGAACACGGTCGTGGCCCCTGTTTGTGGGTGCGTGTGATGACGTCGGTGTGTTGTGGGAAGGGAAGGTGCTGTGGCGGCGGCGCGTAATGGGCGTAGGCCGAAAAGAGAAAGGAACGTGGGCAGTGTGTTGGCAAGCGTCGGTTCGACTGCGACGTTGATGGGCAGGGCAAGGTTAATGGTGGTAGGAGTAGGCGTGTGGGCGCAAAAAATCTGCCGCTGCAGGCGGTGCCGTAACCGCCATGGGGCGGGAAGGAGAGAGGGCCAAAGAAAGAAAGAAAGAAGAAAACAAAATAAAAAAAAAAAAGGAGGGGGGGGGGGGGCGAAAGGAAGGCAGGAAGGACAAGAGGCGAGGCGACGGCTTGCTTTGTGTATCGGTCGGTCTCTGGCTATGCTTCGTTTTCTGCAGCAGGGTCGGTGCGCGGCGTGGCTCGCGGCAGTGGGAACGCCTGGCGGCTGGACGGCCAGCAATGCGGTTGGATGGGCGGCCACAGCACCGCACCTGTGCCCGAGGAGGAGACGCTGGCGGCGGGCCCTGAGGTGAGGCCGGCTCGGCTCGGCTGGGGCTGTGGATGTGTAGGTGTGCGCCGCTGCTGCAACAACGAGTAAAACGCGAGAAGAAGGGATGGCGGTAGAGAGAAAAAAAAAAAAAAGGTCGTGTTGTGTTGATGCGCAGGCAGACGCGTACAGAGAGACGAGCCCGGTCTGCAGCAGGGTGTGGCCGTGCCGAGTGCAGAGCAGCGGCGGCTCGGTTCGGTTCGGTTCGGCCCGGCGGGCCGCGCTGTTGTCGCGGACGTGAGCGCCCCCTGGCGGGTGGCCGGAGGCGGCGCGGCGTGTTGGACGTGTGGCTGGTGGCAGTGCACAATTTGCGAGTGGCTGGCGGTGTGGCGTGGCGGTTGGCGCGTCGGGCGGCGGAGAGGGAGAGAGAGGAGAGGTATGTGTTGCGGGCGCCCTTTGCTGCGCTGCGTCGTTGCGTGTGCCGTACAGGGCGGGCGCTTGTCGACTGTGTGGGCGGTGTGGCGAATTGGCGTGAAACGGCTGCCGAGAGGTGTGTGGTAGCGAGCCGGTCGGTGTCAGTGCGAAGGGGAATGTGCGTGCGTTTGGCGGTTTCGGTGTGCTTTTTGCGGCGTGAGAGTGGGAATTAGTGGGGCCGGCTGTTGTGTTTGTTCCTTGTGTCTTGTGTCGTGTAGGTAGCTTGATGGCAACGTGGAAGGACGCCGGTTTCGTTTCGAGCCTTGCGTGTGGTTGTCGACGTTGACTGGTTGGCGTGTGCCGATGCACGTGCATGTGTGGGTCGCGAGTGCGTTTTTGGCTGGCTGTGTGTGTGTGTGTGTTTTGGGGGGGAAGGGGGAGGCGGTGGTGAAAGTGCAGTCGTTGCCACGGGCGTCGTCGGGTCGGGTGGGGCTGGGGCTGTGCGTCGTGGCGGAAAGGTGGTAGGTTGCGGGAAGCGAGCCCGTCGTTGACGGTGTCGCGTGAGTTGTGAATCGAGTGGGGCGCGGGGCGCGGGGCGCGGGACAGGAGCAGCGTGCCGCTGCGTCGTGGTCGTCAGCAGAGGCTGTGCGTGTGCTTGTCCTTTTTGTGGGCGGTTCGTGCGAGGCGTTTTTGTTTTGTGTTGCCCTAGTTGTTAGTTTATTTTGTTTGTGTTTGTTATTTTGAGACGACGACTGGTTGGTGGCGTGCGCGCGAAGTGGCGGTGTGCGCTTCCCGTGTCGTTTGTGTTGTTTTTTTTTTGTTTTTGTTTTTGTGTGTTTTTTTTTGCACTGGGCCCCGGGGGGTGGGTGGGTGCGTGCGTGTGTGTCGATTGCCGGCTGGCGAAAGGTGCGCCATCGGCGGGGTGGGTCGCCGGCACGAGTAGAGGCGGCGGCGTTGTTGCTGTTGTTGTGTGGTGTTTGTTTTGTTCGGCTGTGTCGGCGAGCTGTGTTGCGGTGCGTGTGAATGGTGGTGCAAAAGTGCTGGCGTTGGGGCTGCGACTGCGACGGCGGCGAGCCGCGGGCGCGCATGATAGTGATGTTGTGAACAGCGGCTGTGTACGGTAGTGGTGTTGTTGTAGCACGACGTGCATCCGGGCCGGCGCGGAAAGCGCAGTTGCGGGCGGTTGCCCTTCGGTGCCAGCCATGTCGCGTGAGCGGCGGGTTGCTGTGGTGTCGACACGTGGTGCTCTGGGTTGTTGTGTGGTGCCCTTTGGCCGGTGGGGGTGGTTCGCGTGCGTCTCGTTCGCGCTCGGTATCTGGTCGTGGTCGTGCTGCTCCCCCGTCTGTCGGCGGTTTTCGACGTCGTCTGTACGTTTTTGTCCGTTTGCGGCGGTGCCTGCCGACGTCGTCCCGTCGCGACCTTTCAACCGAAAGTGTGGCGCCCGAAGGTGAACGAACGTAACCCTGACCTCGGCGCTTTACGCTGAGCCGAGCGAACCGAACCGAACCTAACCTGTGGTGTGGTGAGGTGAGCTCAGCCTGTGAGCCCCAAACGTCTACGTAAGGTAAGCTGTCCGGCGGCTCACGCCTCACGTTTTGAACGCTTTTTTAACCTACGTTTGACGCTTCTTAACCTAGCACTGACCCCTTAACCTAACGTGTAACGTAACCTAACGTAACCTAACCTAACCTAACCTCTGACGCCTGACGTGTTTGAATGCTTAACCTAAGTTTGACGCTTAACCTAACCCAAGTCCCCTTAACCTAACCCACGTCCACCTAACCTAACCGAACCTAACCTAGACGTGTAAACGTAATGTGTAACGCGCAACGTGTAAGGTCGGCTGTCGTGTGTGCTGACGGCAGATTGGGTTGGTCTGTAGATTCGGATTGCGGTTTGCCTCGGTCGAGGGGTTGGGTCGGAAGCGGCGAGGGGCGGCGGCGCCTGTTGCGCAGGCGGCGTCCGTTTGCGGCGGGCAATTGTTGAGAAACGGCTGTGAATGTTGGCGGGCGAGAGGAGGAGGACGGCGCGCGATGTGGCCCGACGGCTGCGGGCCGATCGGGAAACGGCGGGAGGGCGACGGAAGGCGATGGGGCGGCGGAGGCGCGTTTGCACGGCCGTCATCGCCGCACGCCTCGGCTTGTGTGGCTGTGGCGCCGGCCGCGCTGGCCGGGCTGCCGCGGCGACGGTGTGGGAGTTTTGCCGAAGGTTTGGCCATTGTGGCGGGTCGTCGGCTGGGGCTGTGGGGGCGGCATTTGGGCGGGGGCGGCGATTCTCGGCGGGCCGACCCAGGCTGTAGCGCGCGGTAGCTGCAGTTTGGCCGTGGTTTGCGGCGCTGCCGTGGCGACTGGTTGGCGACTGTGGTGTGGCTGTGTGTAGCCCCATCCTCGGTGGTTTGAAAGGCGCGGGCGGTTGTGGCGCAGCTTTGGGGCTGCTCCGCACAGGCTGTCGGACGTTGGGCGGTAGCAAGCGCGGGAGGCGCGGCGCGGCGGCGCGCAGAGTGGCGGCCGCTCTCTCGGCCGTCCGCGCCCGCCCGCGACACTGGCTGGGCCCTTGTGATTCTCTGCTCTGCTCTGCCGTGCTGTGCTGTGCTTGCGTGCCTGCCGTCCCGCTCGCTCTCGCTCTCGCTCTCGCTGTGTGTTACGCGCGTCGTCGAAATGGCAGATCAGGCGGCTACGAACGAGACTGCTGCGGCACCCGCCGCCACCGGCACTACGAAGAAGGCCAAGTCTGCGTCGTCTGCGAAGAAGCCGCGCGCCAAGCCTGCGCACCCGCGCACCTCTGAGATGGTGACGGCCGCCATCAAGAGTCTGAAGGAGCGCGGCGGGTCGTCGCTGCAGGCGATCAAGAAGTACATAGCCGCGCACTACAAGCTGGACGCGGAGAAGCTGGCGCCGTTTATCAAGAAGTACCTCAAGTCGGCCGTCGTGGCGGGCGAGCTGGTGCAGACGAAGGGGAAGGGCGCGTCCGGCTCGTTCAAGCTTGCCGGCGCCGGCGGCGGGGGGGCGGCCGAGGGCGGCAAGGCTCGTGCTGGCGGTGCCAAGAAGAAGCGCGCCGCTCCGGCCAGCAAGGAGAAGAAGGGCGCCCGTGCGGCCGGCGCAAAGAAGGCTGGTGGCGTGAAGGCGGCGACCGGTCGGAAGGCGGGCGCCGCCAAGAAGGCGTCTGCGGCGTCGGCCGCTCCCGCGGGTGCGAAGAAGGCGGCTGCGGCCAAGCCGGCCAAGGCCAAGTCGCCGTCGAAGGCGAAGAAGGCCGCCAAGGTTCCGACGAAGAAGCCGAAGGCGCCGCGCCCGAAGAAGGCGACGACGCCGTCTAAGGCGAAGGCTTCGCCCAAGAAGAAGAAGTAGAGTAGAGTAGAGGAGAAAGAGATGGGAAAGGAAGGGTTTGGCGCTTGACCCCGTCGTCCCCACCCCCCGTCGTCGTCTAGTGGCGCGCAAGAGACGCGCGGCCCAAAACGGCCCTTCTCAGGGCCATCAAAGCACGTCGGGGAAGGTTTTGATTGTCGTGTTGCGTTTGGTGTGGGTGTCTGTCTGTATGCCCGTGGGGATGCTGTTTGCGTGCCGTGGTGGTTTGATTGCGGGGGTCGGTGGCGGGTGTGGGCGGCGGTAGCGGTAAGCGGTGTTGTTGTTGTCGTGGTTGATTGTCGCCGTGTTTGTGGCGGCGGCCGACGGTTGGTTTTCTGTCACGTTGTTTTGTTTGAATACGTTGGTTGGCTTGCCTGCGTTCGTTCTTCTCGGATGTGTGTCTTGTCTAGTCGTGTCTGGTCTTTGTTTTGTTTCTTTGTGTGTGTTATGTTTTGCAACGGGGGGCACGTTGAGATGTGGAAGGAGTCGGCGGGGATTTCGGTGGCGTGTAGAGCGAGCGAGCGCGCCTGCCTGGCCGTTGGCCGTCGGAGTGGAGTGCGGGTTTTTTTTGTTTTCGAAACGAAAGCGGCGGCCGGCCAGCCACCCGTGCGGTGTGACGTCGGCCGTTGGGTATTGTGCGCTTTGAGCGCCGGGGAGGGATGATGTGTGATTGTTGCGCGCTGCTAGCAGGCAGGCAGAGTGAGCGGGTGTGTGTGGCGGACGGACGGGAAGTGGTGGTTTTTGTTTTTGGGTTGCGGGGCGAGAGGCAGGCGACCGACAAAGTTTGCTCGCGACGGAGAGATGTTAGTGGCCCTGAAAAGGGCCGTTTTTGTTTGTGCGGTGCGGTGCCGCGGCGCGGTTTAGGCGCGCTCGCCGCGGATGCGGCGCGCGAGCTGGATGTCCTTGGGCATGATGGTGACGCGCTTGGCGTGGATTGCGCACAGGTTGGTGTCTTCGAAGAGGCCGACGAGGTAGGCCTCGCTGGCCTCCTGCAGGGCCATGACTGCGGAGCTCTGGAAGCGCAGGTCGGTCTTGAAGTCCTGGGCGATCTCGCGCACTAGGCGCTGGAATGGCAGCTTGCGGATGAGCAGCTCTGTGCTCTTCTGGTAGCGCCTGATTTCTCGCAGGGCGACGGTGCCCGGCCTGTAGCGGTGGGGCTTCTTGACGCCTCCGGTGGCGGGCGCGCTCTTCCTCGCCGCCTTGGTGGCGAGCTGTTTGCGCGGCGCCTTTCCGCCGGTGGACTTGCGGGCCGTTTGCTTTGTGCGGGCCATGGCGGTAGCGTTGGCGGTAGCGGAGCGGCGTGCGTGGAGGTTAGGTGCGGCGCGGCGTCCGGTGCTGCCTTGACAACGGGCCCGCGCGCCTCCGTGCTGCGCTTATATGCCCTCGGTTGCGCGTGGTGGGGGGAGGGCGGGCCAGAGTCTATATAGGGGGGCGGCGGGCGCGCTGGGCGCAGACCGTAGCCGACTCGCCAGCCGCTGCAGCTGCTGTTTGTGCACGTTTTGCTTTGCCCGAGGAAGGAAGGATGACAGGCCGCGGCAAGGGAGGAAAGGGGCTCGGCAAGGGTGGCGCCAAGCGGCACCGCAAGGTGTTGCGCGACAACATCCAGGGCATCACGAAGCCCGCCATCCGCCGCCTGGCTCGCAGGGGCGGCGTGAAGCGCATCTCTGGTCTGATCTACGAGGAGACCCGCGGGGTGCTGAAGGTGTTCCTGGAGAACGTGATCCGCGACGCGGTGACGTACACTGAGCACGCCAAGCGCAAGACTGTGACGGCCATGGACGTGGTGTACGCCCTGAAGAGGCAGGGGCGCACCCTGTACGGTTTCGGCGGTTAGGCTGCGTCGCAGCGGGCGCTGGCCTTCCCGCGGCCGTGCTTGTGGGTGGGAGAGACTAGAAAACGGCCCTTTTCAGGGCCACCACACTGTTCGGAAGTTGAAAAGTGCGAAAGAGTCTGTGTTGTTGTTGTTGTTGTTGCTGCGTGTGTGTGCGCTGTGTTGTTCGTTTGTTTGTTTGTTTGTTTGTTTGTTTGTTTCTTTCTTTCTTTCCGTTTGAGCGACGTGATGTGGCTGGGAGGGGAGAAGGAAAGGAAACGTGTCATGTGGCTGGCTGTGTGTGGAGCTGCTTCGTTTGTGTTTGTTATTGTGTGTCTTTGTATCGATCGCGACGGAGATGGCGGGCTGTGTGTTGTTGTGCGAGAGAGGCGGTAATTATTTGCTTGCGTGGTTTGGCTCTGTGTGTTTGCGGCGGCGTTGGGGTTTCCGAGGCAAGGCGTGTGGGCATAGGCGGCCGGATCAGCTGTTTCGTTCGTGTCGACGGCCGTTGCGCGCGGGAGTGGAGGGCGGTGTGTCGACACGCCTCCCTTTAACAATGGTCATTATTGCTGCCGTTGTCGTTTGGAAGGCGACTCTGCGACCGTGCAAAATGTGTGTGTGTGTGTGTGTGTGTGTGTGTGTGTGTGTGTGCGGGCTGTGTGGACGACAAGATGGCGGACGTGCGCCGGCGGCGGCTGTGCTGTGAAAGTGCAAAGTTGAAACAAAACAAGGTGCGGCGAGGACGACTGAAATTTTGCTTTGGACGTAGGTTTGTGTGGTGGCCCTGAAAAGGGCCGATTGTTGTGGGCCGGGCCGAGCCGAGCCGGCAAAGCGCGTTGCGTGCAGGGGAGCACGCGGCGCTGCGATTGCCTGGCCTCCTTTAGGCCTTCTTCTCGGTCTTCTTTGGCAGCAGGACGGCCTGGATGTTGGGTAGGACACCACCCTGTGCGATGGTGACGCCCGACAGGAGCTTGTTGAGCTCCTCGTCGTTGCGGATGGCAAGCTGCAGGTGGCGCGGGATGATGCGCGTCTTCTTGTTGTCGCGGGCCGCGTTTCCGGCCAGCTCGAGCACCTCAGCCGCGAGGTACTCCATGACGGCGGCGAGGTAGACGGGCGCCCCGGCGCCGACGCGCTCTGCGTAGTTTCCCTTGCGCAGGAGGCGGTGGATTCTGCCGACCGGGAACTGGAGCCCAGCCCTGCTTGAGCGGGACTTTGACTTGCCCTTGACTTTGCCTCCCTTTCCGCGTCCGGACATGGCGATGGGCTAGCGACGGTGCACACGAGAAGGAAACGAAAACGACCGGTGCGAGCGGCAGCGAGTCGAGCAGCGGAGTGCGTGCCGGCGCAGCCGGGGTGGGGGTGCTTTATGGGCTCGGGTGCGGCGGCCGGTTGCGCGCGCGCCCCATTGGTCGGCGGCCGCAACAGGGCGAGCTGGTAAAGGTGCGGCGGCGGCTGGCGGCGGGTGCCACTGTGTGGGGAGACGCTGACTAGAGCGGAGCGCTTGCTACTGGTGTTGCTGCTGCCGCCGTACGTTGGTTCGAGATGCCGCCCAAGACTAGCGGGAAGGCCGCCAAGAAGGCTGGCAAGGCGCAGAAGAACATTTCGAAGGGCGACAAGAAGAAGAAGCGCAAGAGGAAGGAGAGCTATGCCATCTACATCTACAAGGTGCTGAAGCAGGTGCACCCTGACACGGGCATCTCGTCGAAGGCGATGAGCATCATGAACAGCTTCGTGAACGACATTTTCGAGCGCATTGCGGCCGAGGCTTCTCGCCTGGCGCACTACAACAAGCGCTCGACCATCACGTCCCGCGAGATCCAGACCGCTGTGCGGCTGTTGCTGCCTGGCGAGCTGGCCAAGCACGCCGTGAGCGAGGGCACGAAGGCGGTGACCAAGTACACGAGCTCCAAGTAAGGAGGTGGCTCTGGAACGGAAGGAAGGATGGAGAGAGAATGCTCCTCCGTTGCGAGAGCGGCAAAACGGCCCTTTTCAGGGCCACCAACTTGCCTTTTGCGGGAAGGGCGGAATTGTTGTTGTTGTTTGTGTGGACGGCTGTGATGTATGTGTGCATTTTGATTGTGGGTGGGGGGGCGCGTCAAAGCGTGTTGCGCGGGGTACGGCCACGAGGTTGGTCGCCGTGGCGTGGAATGGTGGCACGCCTCGTTGGCGTGGTTTTTGACCCATTTGGTGTTGTTGGTGTGTGTGTTACCTGTCTGCGAGGGGGGACAGTGCGATCGCCGACTTTTGTGTCACCGTAACGACGGCCGTTTGCGGGTTTGTTTTTTGCACATCATACATGGCGAGGGTGAAATGTGAAATGTTGTTTTTTTTTGTGGTTTTTGTTTGCCGCCCACTATTCCCTTTGCTGTACGCCGAGTTTGACAATGGTGCGACGTAACTGCAGCGTGGAGGTGTGTGAGTGACGTTGAAATGAACGTGCCATGAAGACGCATTGTTGTTGCATTGTACTGTACGTGTACGGCGACACGCACGATGATGTACCATTCGACTCTGATTTTTGATAGCCGTGTCTGACTGATTGCGTACGACGCACGCACACCGATGTCGTCATTCAAGATGCACGCGTGTCCAGTGCAGTACAGTAAGCGCGACGCTAGACGACGGCGGCGGCGGCGGCGGCCGTTTTTGGCGAATGTCTGTACACGTGTTTGTCTGTGTCCATCCGGTATGTATTTGTTTGTTTGAAAGTGTTTTGTGTGTCGGTGACGTGGTCCGATCCGTCGCCCCCCTGAGTAACTGTCGATCGGCGCGATAGACCGGCGTCACGCAACTGAACCGAAGTCGTGGGCACACCCGTCATACTGTTGTACACCGTCGCGCTGAGAACGGTAACGACAGGTTGACTTTGATCGGTCGAATGTCTGGGCAGAACGTGAGGAAGGAGGCAAGAGTGCAGGAGGAAAGGACAGAGGGGGGGGGGGCAAAAGAGAGAGGAAGGGAAAAAGGGGAGAAACGCATTCGTAGAGCAACGGAACGTTCCCGTGTCGGAGGCGTATTGGAGCCGCACTGAAATGCGTTTAACGGCGGCGCGGCTGCAAGTGTCTGCCGTGGTGAACGTTACCTTTGACGGCTGCATTGGCCTTTGCTTTTTGCTTTTGCTTTCGCTTTCGCTTTCCCGGTTGTACGTAACGTTTGTTGGTATGGTTGGTTCTGAGGAAGAGTGTGTGACAGTGCCGTGCCGTCCATGTTCGTGTGCCCTCCCATTGTGTGTATGCTATTGTCTGTGTACTTGAATGATGTATGTAGGTGTTAGTGGACGTGTTTTACCAGTGGGGGGAAATGGATCGTCGATAGTTGGCGTCACTCTGTCACGGTCGAGATGACGCACCCTCCGTACAGAAAGGTGTCGGGAAAGTGTGTGTGTGTGTGTGTGTGTGTGTGTGTGTGTGTGTGTGTGTGTGTGTGTGTGTGTGCGTGCGTGCGTCCGTGAATTGGCAGTGTTTGGAGGTGGGCGTGCCCTGCATGTGGCCCGGAAGGCTGTTCGTTTGGCGGTAGTGTTGTGTGGACAGGGGAGGGGCATGCGTAACGCTGCTGGCATGGCATTTCGGGAGATGGGAGGGGGCAAACGAGGAAACGAGGAGCGGCGGCCAAAGACGGGACGGGGAGGGGCGCGGTGTGGGTGGCTTGCGCCTGTGCTCGGCGTTGTGGTTTGTGCAAAAGAGGAGGAGAAAAACAATGAGTTGCCAGGGAGGGGAGCGGTGTTGTGTTGTGGTTGTCGTGGTGTAGCCGCAGACGCGGCTGTCAGTGAACGTGGCGAGACGGACGGATGCGCGGAGGGGCGGGGGCGGCGCATTTCGCCGGTGCCGTGCCGTGCCGTGCCATGCCATGCCTGAAAGCCGCGTGGTCGCTGTGTTGTTGGTGGCGTGGGGGCGAGGAGAGTACCGTACGGGTGTGCTTGTGCGCCGGAAATGGCACACTGCGCCTGCCCGTCTTGGAGGCTGATGGCTGTGGTGTGGAAATGGGGCGCGGTGATGTTGAAGCAGTTGAAGAACAGAAAAGAAACCAAGAAGAAAACGGAAGGCGTGATGCGGCGGTGGTGGTGAGAGCGGGAAAAACAAAACAAAACAAAAAAAAAGAAAGAAAAAAAAACAACAAGAAAAAAGAAGGAAAAACAACAAGAAACAAAAAAAGAAAACAAAAAGTCTATCAATATTAAAATGTAAATGGAAATGGAAATGGAAATGGACCCAGGTATAACCTCCCTGCACAAATAGCAGAGAGTCCGATGATAATAAAAATGTGCCAGAATGTTAACGTCCCTACAAAACAAACCCAACGATAATATTAATGAAAGAATGAACCGTATGTAACATTGCAACAGACATAATGGAACCTGATAAATTGTATAAGGGCAGCAGCGTTGACCTTTGGCCCTGTATTCAGAATAAAAAGAGCCAAAGATCGTTACCCCAATGAAAAAGACACTGAAACACGTATGTAACATAGCAGCGATGGCGAGACATTGTAGCATCTGTGACCAGAGAGTTTGCGCTGGACCGCGCGAGTGTTGCGAGCGGTTCTCAGTCAGTCAGTCAGTCAGTCAGTCAGTCAGTCAGTCGTTGCGAGTCTGTAGCTCTGTCTAGTTGAGGGCTGTACTCTGTCAGTAGTCGTCGCGTGCAGTACGCTAATAGTCGTCATGCAGAGCGGTCGGTCAGTAGTAGCAGCCGAGTGCGGTTGTGTGATGTAGGCGGTCGGCAACACTGGTCAAGATGGTGAAGGAGGTATACTGTTAATTAATATAATCATTAGATAATGAAAAATTATATTTATTGTAATTAATTCTCCAACAAGTTCCCCAAAAATAATTTTTATTTCAAAAGCATTTTTCAAAAATGTAATGTTTTATTGAACTAAAGAGTTCGTTGCACTTCCCATTTCATTCCACTTCTTTGAAGAAAAATTTCACTAAAATCACAAAAAAAGAGAATATTATTATTTGCAATGCAGTTCCTCCAAGCGCTGCGCAACAACAAGAGCAGAAATGTGACATCCATTTATTCTGAGGTAAGACTTTAATTCTGATTGTTTTGCACAGGGCCAAAGACCGATATTTCGGCTCAATTGAAGTTTCTTGTCACTGAACGGACTTTAAATGTTGTGAAGAATTTATATTTGAGTCGGATTGCGAATTTCACATTTTTGTTGCCATTTTCAATACCTCTCATTGTGGGCGAGGTTACAATTAGCGCAATGTCCATTAGCATCCGTAAATAACATTGTCCATTATTTTAAATTTTGCGGGGAGGTTACAACACACAAAAAAAAAAAAAAAAACAAAAAAGTTGCATTTATATCCGCTCCTCAATTGTAGATACCCCTTACACAGCTGTGTGCAATGAATGAGTGCTGGCTGGTAATTAATTGCACTCCTTGGAGGGAAATGCCATAGGAAGTAGTCTTTAAAAAGTGAATGTTTTTCGTTAAAAGACAAAAGTTGCTTTAGAAAAAAGTAATAGTGGGGCTTTTGTTGTTGAACAAAATAAGTACAATGAACATACGTTATCAGATTTGCGCAATGCAGCTTCACACTACCTTTTGATTATAACACAATATACTATACATCGTCCCGAACCGTGACCAGAGTCGCGAGACGAGCAGAGCACGCCGCCGACGCCCGCTCAGTACAACCGTCCACCCGCTACTACTGTCGACCGACTACTACCTCTCCCGACTCGCGCTACAATATATATAACAACTGTTCCTGGCGACCCGGTGCGTGCCACTACTGTCGTCTGGCGCGGTCCAAGCGCCGACTAGCAACGATAAATAACTCTCTGGTCAGACAGAGATGCTGTCATGCCTCGCCATCGCTCTGGTAACGAATACATACGTGTTGCAGCGTGCGTACCACCGGAACACGCAGTGGCGGAGCCAAAGACTGTGTTGTCGAGGTCGAGTGCGAGCGGGAAGAGAGGCAGCGTCGGCACGGAGATGCAAGCGAGCGAGACGCACGGGGGCTGCGGCGTGGCGCGTTTGCGGTCGGCGCCTTTGGTGGCAACGGCCGGGACAAGCAGCGGTGTATGGTGTGGTGCGGGGCGGACAGGGGCGGCGGTGGACGGGGAGGAGGCGGCGCGACGACGGCATGGGGGCGAAAACGGGACGGGGGACGGCGGATGTTGAGAGGCGTCACGCGCGGACAGGACACAGGACACAGACACAGAGACACACAGATTGGAAAGGGAGGGTGCGCGGTAGTAGTTGGGAATGTGCGTACCGTGCGGGATGGGAGTGGGCGAGGAACACGGTCGTGGCCCCTGTTTGTGGGTGCGTGTGATGACGTCGGTGTGTTGTGGGAAGGGAAGGTGCTGTGGCGGCGGCGCGTAATGGGCGTAGGCCGAAAAGAGAAAGGAACGTGGGCAGTGTGTTGGCAAGCGTCGGTTCGACTGCGACGTTGATGGGCAGGGCAAGGTTAATGGTGGTAGGAGTAGGCGTGTGGGCGCAAAAAATCTGCCGCTGCAGGCGGTGCCGTAACCGCCATGGGGCGGGAAGGAGAGAGGGCCAAAGAAAGAAAGAAAGAAGAAAACAAAATAAAAAAAAAAAAGGAGGGGGGGGGGGGCGAAAGGAAGGCAGGAAGGACAAGAGGCGAGGCGACGGCTTGCTTTGTGTATCGGTCGGTCTCTGGCTATGCTTCGTTTTCTGCAGCAGGGTCGGTGCGCGGCGTGGCTCGCGGCAGTGGGAACGCCTGGCGGCTGGACGGCCAGCAATGCGGTTGGATGGGCGGCCACAGCACCGCACCTGTGCCCGAGGAGGAGACGCTGGCGGCGGGCCCTGAGGTGAGGCCGGCTCGGCTCGGCTGGGGCTGTGGATGTGTAGGTGTGCGCCGCTGCTGCAACAACGAGTAAAACGCGAGAAGAAGGGATGGCGGTAGAGAGAAAAAAAAAAAAAAGGTCGTGTTGTGTTGATGCGCAGGCAGACGCGTACAGAGAGACGAGCCCGGTCTGCAGCAGGGTGTGGCCGTGCCGAGTGCAGAGCAGCGGCGGCTCGGTTCGGTTCGGTTCGGCCCGGCGGGCCGCGCTGTTGTCGCGGACGTGAGCGCCCCCTGGCGGGTGGCCGGAGGCGGCGCGGCGTGTTGGACGTGTGGCTGGTGGCAGTGCACAATTTGCGAGTGGCTGGCGGTGTGGCGTGGCGGTTGGCGCGTCGGGCGGCGGAGAGGGAGAGAGAGGAGAGGTATGTGTTGCGGGCGCCCTTTGCTGCGCTGCGTCGTTGCGTGTGCCGTACAGGGCGGGCGCTTGTCGACTGTGTGGGCGGTGTGGCGAATTGGCGTGAAACGGCTGCCGAGAGGTGTGTGGTAGCGAGCCGGTCGGTGTCAGTGCGAAGGGGAATGTGCGTGCGTTTGGCGGTTTCGGTGTGCTTTTTGCGGCGTGAGAGTGGGAATTAGTGGGGCCGGCTGTTGTGTTTGTTCCTTGTGTCTTGTGTCGTGTAGGTAGCTTGATGGCAACGTGGAAGGACGCCGGTTTCGTTTCGAGCCTTGCGTGTGGTTGTCGACGTTGACTGGTTGGCGTGTGCCGATGCACGTGCATGTGTGGGTCGCGAGTGCGTTTTTGGCTGGCTGTGTGTGTGTGTGTGTTTTGGGGGGGAAGGGGGAGGCGGTGGTGAAAGTGCAGTCGTTGCCACGGGCGTCGTCGGGTCGGGTGGGGCTGGGGCTGTGCGTCGTGGCGGAAAGGTGGTAGGTTGCGGGAAGCGAGCCCGTCGTTGACGGTGTCGCGTGAGTTGTGAATCGAGTGGGGCGCGGGGCGCGGGGCGCGGGACAGGAGCAGCGTGCCGCTGCGTCGTGGTCGTCAGCAGAGGCTGTGCGTGTGCTTGTCCTTTTTGTGGGCGGTTCGTGCGAGGCGTTTTTGTTTTGTGTTGCCCTAGTTGTTAGTTTATTTTGTTTGTGTTTGTTATTTTGAGACGACGACTGGTTGGTGGCGTGCGCGCGAAGTGGCGGTGTGCGCTTCCCGTGTCGTTTGTGTTGTTTTTTTTTTGTTTTTGTTTTTGTGTGTTTTTTTTTTGCACTGGGCCCCGGGGGGTGGGTGGGTGCGTGCGTGTGTGTCGATTGCCGGCTGGCGAAAGGTGCGCCATCGGCGGGGTGGGTCGCCGGCACGAGTAGAGGCGGCGGCGTTGTTGCTGTTGTTGTGTGGTGTTTGTTTTGTTCGGCTGTGTCGGCGAGCTGTGTTGCGGTGCGTGTGAATGGTGGTGCAAAAGTGCTGGCGTTGGGGCTGCGACTGCGACGGCGGCGAGCCGCGGGCGCGCATGATAGTGATGTTGTGAACAGCGGCTGTGTACGGTAGTGGTGTTGTTGTAGCACGACGTGCATCCGGGCCGGCGCGGAAAGCGCAGTTGCGGGCGGTTGCCCTTCGGTGCCAGCCATGTCGCGTGAGCGGCGGGTTGCTGTGGTGTCGACACGTGGTGCTCTGGGTTGTTGTGTGGTGCCCTTTGGCCGGTGGGGGTGGTTCGCGTGCGTCTCGTTCGCGCTCGGTATCTGGTCGTGGTCGTGCTGCTCCCCCGTCTGTCGGCGGTTTTCGACGTCGTCTGTACGTTTTTGTCCGTTTGCGGCGGTGCCTGCCGACGTCGTCCCGTCGCGACCTTTCAACCGAAAGTGTGGGGCGCCCGAAGGTGAACGAACGTAACCCTGACCTCGGCGCTTTACGCTGAGCCGAGCGAACCGAACCGAACCTAACCTGTGGTGTGGTGAGGTGAGCTCAGCCTGTGAGCCCCAAACGTCTACGTAAGGTAAGCTGTCCGGCGGCTCACGCCTCACGTTTTGAACGCTTTTTTAACCTACGTTTGACGCTTCTTAACCTAGCACTGACCCCTTAACCTAACGTGTAACGTAACCTAACGTAACCTAACCTAACCTAACCTCTGACGCCTGACGTGTTTGAATGCTTAACCTAAGTTTGACGCTTAACCTAACCCAAGTCCCCTTAACCTAACCCACGTCCACCTAACCTAACCGAACCTAACCTAGACGTGTAAACGTAATGTGTAACGCGCAACGTGTAAGGTCGGCTGTCGTGTGTGCTGACGGCAGATTGGGTTGGTCTGTAGATTCGGATTGCGGTTTGCCTCGGTCGAGGGGTTGGGTCGGAAGCGGCGAGGGGCGGCGGCGCCTGTTGCGCAGGCGGCGTCCGTTTGCGGCGGGCAATTGTTGAGAAACGGCTGTGAATGTTGGCGGGCGAGAGGAGGAGGACGGCGCGCGATGTGGCCCGACGGCTGCGGGCCGATCGGGAAACGGCGGGAGGGCGACGGAAGGCGATGGGGCGGCGGAGGCGCGTTTGCACGGCCGTCATCGCCGCACGCCTCGGCTTGTGTGGCTGTGGCGCCGGCCGCGCTGGCCGGGCTGCCGCGGCGACGGTGTGGGAGTTTTGCCGAAGGTTTGGCCATTGTGGCGGGTCGTCGGCTGGGGCTGTGGGGGCGGCATTTGGGCGGGGGCGGCGATTCTCGGCGGGCCGACCCAGGCTGTAGCGCGCGGTAGCTGCAGTTTGGCCGTGGTTTGCGGCGCTGCCGTGGCGACTGGTTGGCGACTGTGGTGTGGGCTGTGTGTAGCCCCATCCTCGGTGGTTTGAAAGGCGCGGGCGGTTGTGGCGCAGCTTTGGGGCTGCTCCGCACAGGCTGTCGGACGTTGGGCGGTAGCAAGCGCGGGAGGCGCGGCGCGGCGGCGCGCAGAGTGGCGGCCGCTCTCTCGGCCGTCCGCGCCCGCCCGCGACACTGGCTGGGCCCTTGTGATTCTCTGCTCTGCTCTGCCGTGCTGTGCTGTGCTTGCGTGCCTGCCGTCCCGCTCGCTCTCGCTCTCGCTCTCGCTGTGTGTTACGCGCGTCGTCGAAATGGCAGATCAGGCGGCTACGAACGAGACTGCTGCGGCACCCGCCGCCACCGGCACTACGAAGAAGGCCAAGTCTGCGTCGTCTGCGAAGAAGCCGCGCGCCAAGCCTGCGCACCCGCGCACCTCTGAGATGGTGACGGCCGCCATCAAGAGTCTGAAGGAGCGCGGCGGGTCGTCGCTGCAGGCGATCAAGAAGTACATAGCCGCGCACTACAAGCTGGACGCGGAGAAGCTGGCGCCGTTTATCAAGAAGTACCTCAAGTCGGCCGTCGTGGCGGGCGAGCTGGTGCAGACGAAGGGGAAGGGCGCGTCCGGCTCGTTCAAGCTTGCCGGCGCCGGCGGCGGGGGGGCGGCCGAGGGCGGCAAGGCTCGTGCTGGCGGTGCCAAGAAGAAGCGCGCCGCTCCGGCCAGCAAGGAGAAGAAGGGCGCCCGTGCGGCCGGCGCAAAGAAGGCTGGTGGCGTGAAGGCGGCGACCGGTCGGAAGGCGGGCGCCGCCAAGAAGGCGTCTGCGGCGTCGGCCGCTCCGCGGGTGCGAAGAAGGCGGCTGCGGCCAAGCCGGCCAAGGCCAAGTCGCCGTCGAAGGCGAAGAAGGCCGCCAAGGTTCCGACGAAGAAGCCGAAGGCGCCGCGCCCGAAGAAGGCGACGACGCCGTCTAAGGCGAAGGCTTCGCCCAAGAAGAAGAAGTAGAGTAGAGTAGAGGAGAAAGAGATGGGAAAGGAAGGGTTTGGCGCTTGACCCCGTCGTCCCCACCCCCCGTCGTCGTCTAGTGGCGCGCAAGAGACGCGCGGCCCAAAACGGCCCTTCTCAGGGCCATCAAAGCACGTCGGGGAAGGTTTTGATTGTCGTGTTGCGTTTGGTGTGGGTGTCTGTCTGTATGCCCGTGGGGATGCTGTTTGCGTGCCGTGGTGGTTTGATTGCGGGGGTCGGTGGCGGGTGTGGGCGGCGGTAGCGGTAAGCGGTGTTGTTGTTGTCGTGGTTGATTGTCGCCGTGTTTGTGGCGGCGGCCGACGGTTGGTTTTCTGTCACGTTGTTTTGTTTGAATACGTTGGTTGGCTTGCCTGCGTTCGTTCTTCTCGGATGTGTGTCTTGTCTAGTCGTGTCTGGTCTTTGTTTTGTTTCTTTGTGTGTGTTATGTTTTGCAACGGGGGGCACGTTGAGATGTGGAAGGAGTCGGCGGGGATTTCGGTGGCGTGTAGAGCGAGCGAGCGCGCCTGCCTGGCCGTTGGCCGTCGGAGTGGAGTGCGGGTTTTTTTTTGTTTTCGAAACGAAAGCGGCGGCCGGCCAGCCACCCGTGCGGTGTGACGTCGGCCGTTGGGTATTGTGCGCTTTGAGCGCCGGGGAGGGATGATGTGTGATTGTTGCGCGCTGCTAGCAGGCAGGCAGAGTGAGCGGGTGTGTGTGGCGGACGGACGG
>NW_025727862.1:0-107234 GCF_021461385.2 Schistocerca piceifrons | reverse complement strand
TAGATTCCGATGCTTCACTTCAGGTTTACTGTATCCCTCTGACCTTCTTATTGACGATGAAACACAGAAATTGCATCGGAATTAAATACAAATGGCACAATGCCGAATTAAGTACAAGAAGACTGACTCTTCTTACTGTCTATGTTTTGAGCCATTCCTATGACACCAGTTATAGATTCCGATGCTTCACTTCAGGTTTACTGTATCCCTCTGACCTTCTTATTGACGATGAAACACAGAAATTGCTTCGGAATTAAATGCAAAAGGCAAAATGCGACTTAAGTACAAGAAATCTGACTCTTCTTGCTGTCTATGTTTTTGAACCATTTCTGTGGCACTAGTTATCGATTCCGATGCTTCACTTCAGGTTTACTGTATCGCTCGGACCTTCTTATTGACGATGAAACACAGAAATTGCATCGGAATTAAATACAAAAGGCACAATGCCTAATTAAGTACAAGAAAACTGACTTTTCTTACTGTCTACGCTTTGAACCATTCCTGTGACACTAGTTATAGATTCCGATGCTTCACTTCAGGTTTACTGTATCCTTCTGACCTTCTTATTGACGATGAAACACGGAAATTGCATCGGAATTAAATACAAAAGGCACAATGCCGACTTAAGTACAAGAAGACTGACTCTTCTTACTGTCTATGCTTTGAACTATTCCTGTGAGACTAGTTATAGATTCCGATGCTTCACTTCAGGATTACTGTATCCCTCTGACTTTCTTATTGACGATGAAACACAGAAATAGCATCGGAATTAAATACATAGGCACAAAGCCGACTCAACTACAAGAAGACTGGCTCTTCTTACTGTCTATGTTTTAAACCATTCCTGTGACACTAGTTATAGATTACGATGCTTCACTTCAGGTTTACTGTATCCCTCTGACCTTCTTATTGACGATGAAACACAGAAATTGCATCAGAATTAAATACAAAAGGCACAATGCCGACTGAAGTGCAAGAAGACTGGCTCTTCTTACAGTCTATGTTTTGAACCATTCCTGTGACCCTAGTTATAGATTCCGATGCTTCACTTCAGGTTTACTCTGTACCTCTGACCTTCTTATTGACGATAAACATAGAAATTGCATGGGAATTAAATAGAAAACGCACAATGCCGACTTAATTACATGAAAACTGATTCTTCTTACTATCTACGTTTTGAACCATTCCTGTGACACTAGTTATAGATTTCGATGCTTCAATTCAGGTTAACTGTATCCCTCTGACCTTCTTATTGACGATGAAACACAGATATTGCATCGGAATTAAATACAAAAGCACACTGCCGACTTAAGTTCAGGAAAACTAACTCTTCTTACTGTCTATGTTTTAAACCATTCATGTGACACTAGTTATAGATTCCGATGCTTCACTTCAGGTTTACTGTATCCCTCTGACCTCCGTATTGACGATGAAACAGAGATATTGCTTCGGAATTAAATACAAAAGGAACAATGCCGACCTAAGTACAAGAAAACTGACTTTTCTCACTGTCTATGTTTTGAACCATTCCGGTGACACTAGTTATAGATTCCGATGCTTCATTTCAGGTTTACTGTATCCCTCTGACCATCTTATTGACGATGAAACACAGAAATTGTATCGGAATTAAATACAAAAGGCACAATTCCGACTTAAGTACAAGAAAACTGACTCTTCTTACTGTCTATGTTTTGAACCATACCTGTGACACTAGTTATAGATTCCGATGCTTCACTTCAGGTTTACAGTATCCCTCTGACCTTCTTATTGACGATGAAACACAGAAATTGCATCGAAATTAAATACAAAAAGCACATTGCCGACTCTAGTACAAGAAGACTGTCTCTCCTTACTGTCTATGTTTTGAACCATTCCTGTTACACTAGTTATAGACTCCGATGCTTGACTTCAGGTTTACTGTAACCCTCTGACCTTCTTATTGGCGATGAAACACAGAAATTGAATCAGAATTAAATAGAAAAGGCACAATGCTGACTTAAGTACAAGAAGACTGACTCTTATTACTGACTATGTTTTGAACATTTCCTGTGAGAACAGTTTTAGATTCCGATGCTTCACTATATGCTTACTGTATTCCTTGGACCTTCTTATTGTCGATGAAACACAGAAATTGAATCAGAAATAAATAGAAAAGGCTAATTGCTGACTTAAGTTCAATAACACTGACTCTTCTTACTGACTATGCTTTGAACATATCCTGTGAGACCAGTTTTAGATTCCGATGCTTCACTATATGCTTACTATATCCCTTGGACATTCTTATTGACGATGAAACACTGAAATTGCATCGTAATTAAATACAAAAGGCACAATGCCAACTCAAGTACAAGAAGACTGGCTCTTCTTACTGTCTATGTTTTAAAACCTTCCTGTGAGACCGGTTTTACATTCCGGTGCTTAAGGTTTACTGTATCCCTTGAATCTTCTTATTGACGACGAAACACAGAAATTGCATCGGAATTAAATAGAAAAGGCACAATGCCAACGTAAGTACAAGAAAACTGACTCTTCTAACTGTCGTTGTTTTGAACCATTCCTGTAGCACTAGTTATAGATTTCGATGCTTCACTACAAGTTTTCTGTATTCCTCTGACCTTCTTATTGACGATGAAACACAGAAATTCCATCGGAATTAACTACAAAAGGCACAATGCCAACTTCAGTACAAGAAATCTAACACTTCTTACTGTCTATGTTTTGAACCATTCCTGTGACACTAGTTATCGATTCCGATGCTTTACTTCAGGTTTACTGAATCGCTTTGGCCTTCTTATTGACGATGAAACACAGAAATTGCATCGGAATTAAATAGAAAAGGCACAATGCCGAATTAAGTACAAGAAAACGACTCTTCTTACTGTCTATGTTTTGAACCATTCCTGTGAAACTAGTTATAGATTCTGATGCTTCACTTCAGGTTTACTGTATACCTCTGACCTTATTATTGACAATGAGAAGCAGAAATTGCATCGGAATTAAATACAAAAGCACAATGCCGACTTAAGTACAAGAAGACTGACTTTTCTTACTGTCTACATTTTGAACTATTCCTGTGACACTAGTTATAGGTTCCGATGCTTCACTTCAGGTTTACTCTATCCCTCTGACCGTCTTATTGACGATGAAACACAGAAATTGCATCGGAATTAAATACATAGGCACAAAGCCGACTCAAGTACAAGAAGACTGGCTCTTCTTACTGTCTATGTTTTGAACCATTCCTGTGACACTAGTTATAGATTCCGATGCTTCACTTCAGGTTTACTGTATCCCTCCGACCTTCTTATTGACGATGAAACACAGAAATTGCATCAGAATTAAATAGAAAATGCATAATGCCGACTTAAGTACAAGAAAACTGACTCTTCTTACTGTCTATGTTTTGAAGCATTCCAGTGACACTAGTTTTAGATTCCGATGCTTCACTTCAGATTTACTGTATCCCTGTGACCTTCTTATTGACGATGAAACCCAGAAATTGCATCAGAATTAAGTACAAAAGCACAATGCCGACTTAAGTACAAGACAACTGACTCTTCCTACTGTCTATGTTTTGAACCATTCCTGTGACACTAGTTATAGAATCCGATGCTTCACTTCGGGTTTACTGTATCCCACTGACCTTCTTAATGACGATGAAACACAGAATTTGCATCGGAATTAAATACATAGGCACAATGCCGACTTATGTACAAGAAGACTGGCTCTTCTTACGGTCTATGTTTTGAACCATTCCTGTGACACTAGTTATAGATTCCGATGCTTCACTTCGGGTTTACCGTGTCCCTCTGACCTTCTTATTGACGATGAAACACAGACATTGTATCGGAATTACATTGAAAAGGCACAATGCCGACTTAAGTTCAAGAAAACTGACTCTTCTTACTGTCTATGTTTTGACCCATTCCCGTGACACTAGTTATAGATGCCGATGCTTCACTTCAGGTTTACTGTATCCCTCTGACCTTCTTATTGACGATGAAACACAGAAATTGCATCGGAATTAAATACAAAAGGCACAATGCCGACTTAAGTACAAGAAGACTGACTCTTATTACTGTCTATGATTTGAACCATTCCTGTGACACTAGTTATAGATTCCGATGCTTCACTTCAGGTTCACTGTATCCCTCTGACATTCTTATTGACGATGAAACACAGAGATTGCATCGGAATTAAATACAAAAGGCACAATGCTGAATTAAGTACAAGAAAACTAACTCTTCTTACTGACTATGTTTTGAACCTTTCCTGTGAGACCAGTTTCAGATTCCGATGCTTCACTTCCGGTTTACTGTATCGCTCGGACCGTCTTATTGACGATGAAACACAGAAATTGCAACGGAATTAAATACAAAAGCACAATGCCGACTTAAGTACAAGAGAACTGACTCTTCCTACTGTCTATGTTTTGAACCATTCCTTGTGACACTAGTTATAGAATCCGATGCTTCACTTCGGGTTTACTGCATCCCACTGACCTTCTTATTGACGATGAAACACAGAAATGGCATCGGAATTAAATAGAAAAGGCACAATGCCGACTTAAGTACAAGAAGACTGACTCTTGTTACTGTCTATGCTTTGAGCTATTCCTGTGACACTAGTTATAGATTCCGATGCTTCACTTCAGGATTACTGTATCCCTCTGACCTTCTTATTGACGATGAAACACAGAAATAGCATCGAAATTAAATACATAGGCACAAAGCCGACTCACGTACAAGAAGACTGGCTTTTCTTACTGTCTATGTTTTGAACCATTCCTGTGACACTAGTTATAGATCACGATGCTTCACTTCAGGTTTACTGTATCCCTCTGACCTTTTTATTGACGATGAAACACAGAAATTGCAGCGGAATTAAATACAAATGGCAAAATGCCGACTGAAGTGCAAGAAAACTGACTCTTCTTACTGTCTTTGTTTGAACCACTCCTGTGACACTAGTTATAGCTTTCGATGCTTCGCTTCAGGTTTACTGTATCCCTCTGACCTTCTTATTGACGATGAAACACAGAAATTGCTTCGGAATTAAATTCAAAAGGCACAATGCCGACTTCAGTACAAGAAATCTGACTCTTCTTACTGTCTATGATTTTGAACCATTCCTGTGACACTAGTTATCGATTCCGATACTTCACTTCAGGTTTACTGTATCGCTCTGACCTTCTTATTGACGATGAAACACAGAAATTGCATCGGAATTAAATACAAAAGGCACAATGCCGAATTAAGTACAAGAAAACTGACTCTTCTTACTGTCTATGCTTTGAACCATTCCTGTGACACTAGTTATAGAATCCGTTGCTTCACTTCAGGTTTACTGTATCCCTCTGACCTTCTTATTGACGATGAAACACGGAAATTGCATCGGAATTAAATACAAAAGGCACAATGCCGACTTAAGTACAAGAAGACTGACTCCTCTTACTGTCTATGCTTTGAACTATTCCTGTGACACTAGTTATAGATTGCGATGCTTCACTTCAAGTTTACTGTATCCCTCTGACCTTCTTATTGACGATGAAACACAGAAATTGCATCGCCATTAAATACAAAAGGCACAATGCTGAATCAAGTACAAGAATACTGGCTCTTCCTACTGTCTATGATTTGAACCATTCCTGTGACACTAGTTATAGATTCTGATGCTTCACTTCAGGTTTACTGTATCCCTCTGACGGTCTTATTGACGATGAAACACAGAAATTGCAACGGAATTAAATACATTGGCACAATGCCGACTCAAGTACAAGAAGACCGGCTCTTCTTACTGTCTATGTTTTGAACGATTCCTGTGACACTAGTTATAGATTCCGATGCTTCACTTCAGGATTACTGTATCCCTCTGACCCTCTTATTGACGATAAAACACAGAAATTGCATCAGAATTAAATAGAAAAGGCACAATGCCGACTTAAGTACAAGAAAACTGACTCTTATTATTGTCTATGTTTTGAAGCATTCCCGTGACACTAGTTATAGATTCCGATGCTTCACTTCGGGTTAACTGTATCCCACTGACCTTCTTATTGACGATGAAACACAGAAATTGCATCGGAATTAAATACAAAAGCACAATGCCGACTTAAGTACAAGAAAACTGTCTCTTCTTACTTTCTATGACTTGAACCATTCCTGTGACCCTAGTTATTGATTCCAAAGCTTCACTTCAGGTTTACAGTATCCCACTGACCATCTTATTGACGATGAAACACAGAAATCGCATCAATATTAAATACAAAGGGCACAATGCCGACTTAAGTGCAAGAAGATTGGCTCTTCTTACAGTCTATGTTTTGAACCATTCCTGTGACACTAGTTATAGATTTCGATGCTTCACTTCAGGTTTACTGTATCCCTCTGACCTTCTTATTGACGATAAAACATAGAAATTGCATGGGAATTAAATGGAAAAGGCACAATGCCGACTTAAGTACATGAAAACTGATTCTTCTTACTATCTATGATTTGAACCATTCCGTGAGACACTAGTTATAGATTCCGATGCTTCACTTCAGGTTCACTTTATCCCTCTGACATTCTTATTGACGATGAAACACAGAGATTGCATCGGAATTAAATACAAAAGGCACAATGCTGAATTAAGTACAAGAAAACTAACTCTTCCTACTGACTATGTTTTGAACCCTTCCTGTGAGACCAGTTTCAGATTCCGATGCTTCACTTCCGGTTTACTGTATCGCTTGGACCTTCTTATTGACGATGAAATACAGAAATTGCAACGGAATTAAATACAAAAGCACAATGCCGACTTAAGTACAAGAGAACTGACTCTTCCTACTGTCTATGTTTTGAACCATTCCTGTGACACTAGTTATAGAATCCGATGCTTCACTTCGGGTTTACTGTATCCCACTGACCTTATTATTGACGATGAACACAGAAATGGCATCGGAATTAAATAGAAAAGGCACAATGCCGACTTAAGTACAAGAAGACTGACTCTTGTTACTGTCTATGCTTTGAACTACTCCTGTGACACTAGTTATAGATTCCGATGCTTCACTTCAGGATTACTGTATCCCTCTGACCTTCTTAATGACGATGAAACACAGAAACAGCATCGGAATTAAATACATAGGCACAAAGCCGACTCAAGTACAAGAAGACTGGCTTTTCTTACTGTCTATGTTTTGAACCATTCCTGTGACACTAGTTATAGATTACGATGCTTCACTTCAGGTTTACTGTATCCTTCTGACCTTTTTATTGACGATGAAACACAGAAATTGCAGCGGAATTAAATACATTGGCACAATGCCGACTCAAGTACAAGAAGACCGGCTCTTCTTACTGTCTATGTTTTGAACGATTCCTGTGACACTAGTTATAGATTCCGATGCTTCACTTCAGGTTTACTGTATCCCTCTGACCCTCTTATTGACGATGAAACACAGAAATTGCATCAGAATTAAATAGAAAAGGCACAATGCCGACTTAAGTACAAGAAAACTGACTCTTATTACTGTCTATGTTTTGAAGCATTCCCGTGACACTAGTTATAGGTTCCGATGCTTCACTTCGGGTTAACTGTATCCCACTGACCTTCTTATTGACGATGAAACACAGAAATTGCATCGGAATTAAATAAAAAAGCACAATGCCGACTTAAGTACAAGAAAACTGTCTCTTCTTACTGTCTATGTCTTGAACCATTCCTGTGATCCTAGTTATAGATTCCAAAGCTTCACTTCGGGTTTACAGTATCCCACTGACCTTCTTATTGACGATGAAACACAGAAATCGCATCAATATTAAATACAAAGGGCACAATGCCGACTTAAGTGCAAGAAGATTGGCTCTTCTTACAGTCTATGTTTTGAACCATTCCTGTGACACTAGTTATAGATTCCGATGCTTCACTTCAGGTTTACAGTATCCCTCTGACCTTCTTATTGACGATAAAACATAGAAATTGCATGGGAATTAAATAGAAAAGGCACAATGCCGACTTAAGTACATGAAAACTGATTCTTCTTACTATCTATGATTTGAACCATTCCGTGAGACACTAGTTATAGATTCCGATGCTTCACTTCAGGTTCACTGTATCCCTCTGACATTCTTATTGACGATGAAACACAGAGATAGCATCGGAATTAAATACAAAAGGCACAATGCTGAATTAAGTACAAGAAAACTAACTAATCTTACTATGTTTTGAACCTTTCCTGTGAGACCAGTTTCAGATTCCGATGCTTCACTTCCGGTTTACTGTATCGCTTGGACCTTCTTATTGACGATGAAACACAGAAATTGCAACGGAATTAAATACAAAAGCACAATGCCGACTTAAGTACAAGAGAACTGACTCTTCCTACTGTCTATGTTTTGAACCATTCCTGTGACACTAGTTATAGTATCCGATGCTTCACTTCGGGTTTACTGTATCCCACTGACCTTATTATTGACGATGAACACAGAAATGGCATCGGAATTAAATAGAAAAGGCACAATGCCGACATAAGTACAAGAAGACTGACTCTTGTTACTGTCTATGCTTTGAACTACTCCTGTGACACTAGTTATAGATTCCGATGCTTCACTTCAGGATTACTGTATCCCTCTGACCTTCTTAATGACGATGAAACACAGAAATAGCATCGGAATTAAATACATAGGCATAAAGCCGACTCAAGTACAAGAAGACTGGCTTTTCTTACTGTCTATGTTTTGAACCATTCCTGTGACACTAGTTATAGATTACGATGCTTCACTTCAGGTTTACTGTATCCCTCTGACCTTTTTATTGACGATGAAACACAGAAATTGCAGCGGAATTAAATACAAATGGCAAAATGCCGACTGAAGTACAAGAAAACTGACTCTTCTTACTGTCTTTGTTTGAACCACTCCTGTGACACTAGTTATAGCTTTCGATGCTTCGCTTCAGGTTTACTGTATCCCTCTGACCTTCTTATTGACGATGAAACACAGAAATTGAATCGGAATTAAATACAAAAGGCACAATGCCGACTTCAGTACAAGAAATCTGACTCTTCTTACTGTCTATGCTTTTGAACCATTCCTGTGACACTAGTTATCGATTCCGATACTTCACTTCAGGTTTAC
The DNA here is from genome assembly GCF_021461385.2 of Schistocerca piceifrons. NCBI lineage: Eukaryota > Metazoa > Arthropoda > Insecta > Orthoptera > Acrididae > Schistocerca > Schistocerca piceifrons. Next base: position 98,115 of record NW_025727862.1, on the reverse strand, counting down.
TGTATCGCTCTGACCTTCTTATGGACGATGAATCACAGATATTGCATCGGAATTAAATACAAAAGGCACAATGCCGAATTAAGTACAAGAAAACTGACTCTTCTTACTGTCTATGCTTTGAACCATTCCTGTGACACTAGTTATAGAATCCGATGCTTCACTTCAGGTTTACTGTATCCCTCTGACCTTCTTATTGACGATGAAACACGGAAATTGCATCGGAATTAAATATAAAAGGCACAATGCCGACTTAAGTACAAGAAGACTGACTCCTCTTACTGTCTATGCTTTGAACTATTCCTGTGACACTAGTTATAGATTGCGATGCTTCACTTCAAGTTTACTGTATCCCTCTGACCTTCTTATTGACGATGAAACACAGAAATTGCATCGCTATTGAATACAAAAGGCACAATGCTGAATCAAGTGCAAGAATACTGGCTCTTCCTACTGTCTATGATTTGAACCATTCCTGTGACACTAGTTATAGATTCCGATGCTTCACTTCAGGTTTACTGTATCCCTCTGACGGTCTTATAGACGATGAAACACAGAAATTGCATCGGAATTAAATACATTGGCACAATGCCGACTCAAGTACAAGAAGACCGGCTCTTCTTACTGTCTATGTTTTAAACGATTCCTGTGACACTAGTTATAGATTCCGATGCTTCACTTCAGGTTTACTGTATCCCTCTGACCCTCTTATTGACGATGAAACACAGAAATTGCATCAGAATTAAATACAAAAGGCACAATGCCGACTTAAGTACAAGAAAACTGACTCTTATTACTGTCTATGTTTTGAAGCATTCCCGTGACACTAGTTATAGATTCCGATGCTTCACTTCGGGTTAACTGTATCCCACTGACCTTCTTATTGACGATGAAACACAGAAATTGCATCGGAATTAAATACAAATGGCAAAATGCCGACTGAAGTACAAGAAAACTGACTCTTCTTACTGTCTTTGTTTGATCCACTCCTGTGACACTAGTTATAGCTTTCGATGTTTCGCTTCAGGTTTACTGTATCCCTCCGACCTTCTTATTGACGATGAAACACAGAAATTGCATCGGAATTAAATACAAAAGGCACAATGCCGACTTAAGTACAAGAAATCTGACTCTTCTTACTGTCTATGCTTTTGAACCATTCCTGTGACACTAGTTATCGATTCCGATGCTTCACTTCAGGTTTACTGTATCGCTCTGACCTTCTTATTGACGATGAAACACAGAAATTGCATCGCTATTAAATACAAAAGGCACAATGCTGAATCAAGTGCAAGAATACTGGCTCTTCCTACTGTCTATGATTTGAACCATTCCTGTGACACTAGTTATAGATTCCGATGCTTCACTTCAGGTTTACTGTATCCCTCTGACCTTCTTATTGACGATAAAACACAGAAATTGCATGGGAATTAAATAGAAAAGGCACAATGCCGACTTAAGTACATGAAAACTGATTCTTCTTACTATCTATGATTTGAACCATTCCTGTGACACTAGTTATAGATTTCGATGCTTCAATTCAGGTTTACTGTATTCCTCTGACCTTCTTATTGACGATGAAACACAGAAATTGCAGCGGAATTAAATACAAATGGCAAAATGCCGACTGAAGTACAAGAAAACTGACTCTTCTTACTGTCTTTGTTTGATCCACTCCTGTGACACTAGTTATAGCTTTCGATGTTTCGCTTCAGGTTTACTGTATCCCTCCGACCTTCTTATTGACGATGAAACACAGAAATTGCATCGGAATTAAATACAAAAGGCACAATGCCGACTTAAGTACAAGAAATCTGACTCTTCTTACTGTCTATGCTTTTGAACCATTCCTGTGACACTAGTTATCGATTCCGATGCTTCACTTCAGGTTTACTGTATCGCTCTGACCTTCTTATTGACGATGAAACACAGAAATTGCATCGCTATTAAATACAAAAGGCACAATGCTGAATCAAGTGCAAGAATACTGGCTCTTCCTACTGTCTATGATTTGAACCATTCCTGTGACACTAGTTATAGATTCCGATGCTTCACTTCAGGTTTACTGTATCCCTCTGACGGTCTTATTGACGATGAAACACAGAAATTGCATCGGAATTAAATACATTGGCACAATGCCGACTCAAGTACAAGAAGACCGGCTCTTCTTACTGTCTATGTTTTGAACCATTCCTGTGACACTAGTTATAGATGCCGATGCTTCACTTCTGGTTTACTGTATCCCTCTGACCCTCTTATTGACGATGAAACACAGAAATTGCATCAGAATTAAATAGAAAAGGCACAATGCCGACTTAAGTACAAGAAAACTGACTCTTATTACTGTCTATGTTTTGAAGCATTCCCGTGACACTAGTTATATATTCCGATGCTTCACTTCGGGTTTACTGTATCCCACTGACCTTCTTATTGACGATGAAACACAGAAATTGCATCGGAATTAAATACAAAAGCACAATGCCGACTTAAGTACAAGAAAACTGTCTCTTCTTACTGTCTATGTCTTGAACCATTCCTGTGACCCTATTTATAGATTCCAAAGCTTCACTTCAGGTTTACAGTATCCCACTGACCTTCTTATTGACGATGAAACACAAAAATTGCATCAATATTAAATACAAAAGGCACAATGCCGACTTAAGTGCAAGAAGATTGGCTCTTCTTACAGTCTATGTTTTGAACCATTCCTGTGACACTAGTTATAGATTTCGATGCTTCAATTCAGGTTTACTGTATCCCTCTGACCTTCTTATTGACGATGAAACACAGATATTGCATCGGAACTAAATACAAAAGCACACTGCCGACTTAAGTTCAAGAAAACTGACTCTTCTTATTGTCTATGTTTTAAACCATTCATGTGACACTAGTTATAGATTCCGATGCTTCACTTCATTTTTACTGTATCCCTCTGACCTTCGTATTGACGATGAAACAGAGATATTGCTTCGGAATTAAATACAAAAGAACAATGCCGACCTAAGTACAAGAAAACTGACTCTTCTCACTGTCTATGTTTTGAACCATTCCTGTGACACTAGTTATAGATTCCGATGCTTCATTTCAGGTTTACTGTATCCCTCCGACCGTCATATTGACGATGAAACACAGAAATTGTATCGGAATTAAATACAAAAAGCATAATGCCGACTTAAGTACAAGAAAATTGACTCTTCTTACTGACTATGTTTTGAACCATTCCTGTGACACTAGTTATAGATTCCGATGCTTCACTTCAGGTTTACGGTATCCCTCTGACCTTCTTATTGACGATGAAACACAGAAATTGCATCGGAATTAAATACAAAAAGCACAATGCCGACTCTAGTACAAGAAGACTGGCTCTTCTTAGTGTCTATGTTTTGAACCATTCCTGTGACACTAGTTATAGACTCCGATGCTAGACTTCAGGTTTACTGTAACCCTCTGACCTTCTTATTGGCGATGAAACACAGAAATTGAATCAGAATTAAATAGAAAAGGCACAATGCTGACTTAAGTACAAGATGACTGACTCTCATTACTGACTATGCTTTGAACATTTCCTGTGAGAACAGTTTTAGATTCCGATGCTTCACTATATGTTTACTGTATCCCTTGGACGTTCTTATTGTCGATGAAACACAGAAATTGAATCAGAATTATATAGAAAAGGCACAATGCTGACTTAAGTTCAATAAGACTGACTCTTCTTACTGACTATGCTTTGAACATATCCTGTGAGACCAGTTTTAGATTCCGATGCTTCACTATATGCTTACTGTATCCCTTGGACATTCTTATTGACGATGAAACACTAAAATTGCATCGGAATTAAATACAAAAGGCACAATGCCGACTCAAGTACAAGAAGACTGGCTCTTCTTACTGTCATTGTTTTGAACCATTCCTGTAGCACTAGTTATGGATTTCGATGCTTCACTTCAGGTTTTCTGTATCCCTCTGACCTTCTTATTGACGATGAAACACAGAAATTCCATCGGAATTAAATACAAAAGGCACAATGCCAACTTCAGTACAAGAAATCTGACACTTCTTACTGTCTATGTTTTGAACCATTCCTGTGACACTAGTTATCGATTCCGATGCTTCACTTCAGGTTTACTGAATCGCTCTGGCCTTCTTATTGACGATGAAACACATAAAATTGCATCGGAATTTAATAAAAGAGGCACAATGCCGAATTAAGTACAAGAAAACGACTCTTCTTACTGTCTATGTTTTGAACCATTCCTGTGACACTAGTTATAGTTTCCGATGCTTCACTTCCGGTTTACTGTATACCTCTGACCTTATTATTGACGATGAGAAACAGAAACTGCATCGGAATTGAATACAAAAGCACAATGCCGACTTAAGTACAAGAAGACTGACTTTTCTTACTGTCTACGTTTTGAACTATTCCTGTGACACTAGTTATAGATTCCGATGCTTCACTTCAGGTTTACTGTATCCCTCTGACCTTCTTATTGACGATTAAACACAGAAATTGCATCGGAATTAAATACATTGGCACAATGCCGACTCAAGTACAAGAAGACTGGCTCTTCTTACTGTCTATGTTTTGAACCATTCCTGTGACATTATATATAGATTCCGATGCTTCACTTCAGGTTTACTGTATCCCTCTGACCGTCTTATTGACGATGAAATACGGAAATTGCATCGGAATTAAATACAAAAGGCACAATGCCGAGTTAAGTACAAGAAGACTGACTCTTCTTACTGTCTATGCTTTGAACTATTCCTGTGACACTAGTTATAGATTCCGATGCTTCATTTAAAGTTTACTGTATCCTTCTGACCTTCTTATTGACGATGAAACACAGAAATTGCATCGGTATTAAATACAATAGGCACAATGCTGAATCAAGTGCAAGATTACTGGCTCTTCCTACTGTCTATGTTTTGAACCATTCCTGTGACACTAGTTATAGATTCCGATGCTTCACTTCAGGTTTACTGTATCCCTCTGACCGTCTTATTGACGAAGAAACACAGAAATTGCATCGGAATTAAATACATTGGCACAATGCCGACTCAAGTACAAGAAGATTGGCTCTTCTTACTGTCTATGGTTTGGACCATTCCTGTGACACTAGTTATAGATTCCGATGCTTCACTTCAGGTTTACTGTATCCCTCTGACCTTCGTATAGACGACGAAACACAGAAATTGCGTCAGAATTAAATAGAAAAGGCACAATGCCGACTTAAGGACAAGAAAACTGACTCTTCTTACTGTCTATGTTTTGACCCATTCCCGTGACACTAGTTGTAGATTCCGATGCTTCTCTTCAGGTTTACTGTATCCCTCTGACCTTCTTATTGACGATGAAACACAGAAATTGCATCGGAATTAAATACAAAAGCACAATGCCGACTTAAGTACAAGAAAACTGTCTCTTCTTACTGTCTATGTCTTGAACCATTCCTGTGACTCTAGTTACAGATTCCAAAGCTTCACTTCAGGTTTACAGTATCCCACTGATCTTCTTATTGACGATGAAACACAGAAATTGCATCAGAATTAAATTCAAAAGGCACAATGCCGACTTAAGTGCAAGAAGACTGGCTCTCCTTACAGTCTATGAATTGAACCATTCCTGTGACACTAGTTATAGATTCCGATGCTTCACTTCAGGTTTACTGTATCCCTCTGACCTTCTTATTGACAATAAAGCATCGAAATTGCATGGGAATTAAATAGAAAAGGCACAATGCCGACTTAAGTACATGAAAACTGATTCTTCTTACTATCTATGTTTTGAACCATTCCTGTCACACTAGTTATAGATTTCGATGCATCAATTCAGGTTTACTGTATCCCTCTGACCCTCTTATTGACGATGAGACACAGATATTGCATCGGAATTAAATACAAAAGCACACTGCCGACTTAAGATCAAGAAAAATGACTCTTCTTACCGTCTACGTTTTAAACCATTCATGTGACACTAGTTATAGATTCCGATGCTTCACTTCAGGTTTACTGTATCCCTCTGACCTTCGTATTGACGGTGAAACAGAGATATTGCTTCGGAATTAAATACAAAAGGAAAAATGCCGACCTAAGTACAAGATAACTGACTCTTCTCACTGTCTATGTTTTGAACCATTCCTGTGACACTAGTTATAGATTCCGATGCTTCATTTCAGGTTTACTGTATCCCTCTGACCGTCTTAGTGACGATGAAACACAGAAATTGTATCCGAATTTAATACAAAAGGTACAATGCCGACTTAAGTAAAAGAAAACTGACTCTTCTTACTGTCTATGTTTTGAACCATTCCTGTGACACTAGTTATAGACTCCGATGCTAGACTTCAGGTTTACTTTAATCCTCTGACCTTCTTATTGGCGATGAAACACAGAAATTGAATCAGAATTAAATAGAAAAGGCACAATGCTGACTTAAGTTCAATAAGCCTGACTCTTCTTACTGACTATGTTTTGAACATATCCTGTGAGACCAGTTTTAGATTCCGATGCTTCACTATATGCTTACTGTATCCCTTGGACATTCTTATTGACGATGAAACACTGAAATTGCATCGGAATTAAATACAAAAGGCACAATGCCGACTCAAGTACAAGAAGACTGGCTCTTCTTACTGTATATGTTTTTAAACCTTCCCGTGAGACCGGTTTTAGATTCCGATGCGTCAGGTTTACTGTATCCCTTGGATCTTCTTATTGACGACGATACACAGAAATTGCATCGGAATTAAATAGAAAAGGCACAATGCCAACGTAAGTACAAGAAAACTGACTCTTCTTACTGTCATTGTTTTGAACCATTCCTGTAGCACTAGTTATAGATTTCGATGCTTCACTTCAGGTTTTCTGTATCCCTCTGACCATCTTATTGACGATGAAACACAGAAATTCCATCGGAATTAAATACAATAGGCACAATGCCAACTTCAGTACAAGAAATCTGACACTTCTTACTGTCTATGTTTTGAACGATTCCTGTGACACTAGTTATCGATTCCGATGCTTCACTTCAGGTTTACTGAATCGCTCTGGCCGTCTTATTGACGATGAAACACAGAAATTGCATCGGAATTAAATAGAAAAGGCACAATGCCGAATTAAGTACAAGAAAACGGCTCTTCTTACTGTCTTTGTTTTGAACCATTCCTGTGACACTAGTTATAGATTCCGATGCTTCACTTCAGGTTTACTGTATACCTCTGACCTTATTATTGACGATGAGAAGCAGAAATTGCATCGGAATTAAATACAAAAGCACAATGCCGACTTAAGTACAAGACGACTGACTCTTCTTACTGTCTACGTTTTGAACTACTCCTGTGACACTTGTTATAGATTCCGATGCTTCACATCAGGTTTACTGTACCCCTCTGACCTTCTTATTGACGATGAAACACAGAAATTGCATCAGAATTAACTACAAAAGCACAATGCCGACTTAAGTACAAGACAACTGACTCTGCCTACTGTCCATGTTTTGAACCATTCCTGTGACACTAGTTATAGATTCCGATGCTTCACTTCGGGTTTACTGTATCCCACTGACCTTCTTAATGACGATGAAACACAGAATTTGCATCGGAATTAAATACATAGACACAATGCCGACTTAAGTACAAGAAGACTGGCTGTTCTTACTGTCTATGTTTTGAACCATTCCTGTGACACTAGTTATAGATTCCGATGCTTCACTTCGGGTTTACCGTGTCCCTCTGATCTTCTTATTGACGATGAAACACAGAAATTGTATCGGAATTAAATAGAAAAGGCACAATGCCGACTTAAGTTCAAGAAAACTGACTCTTCTTACTGTCTATGTTTTGACCCATTCCCGTGACACTAGTTATAGATTCCGATGCTTCACTTCATGTTTACTGTATCCCTTTGACCTTCTTATTGACGATGAATCACAGAAATTGCATCGGAATTAAATACAAAAGGCACAATGCCGACTTAAGTACAAGAAGACTGACTCTTATTACTGTCTATGTTTTGAACCATTCCTGTGACGCTAGTTATAGATTCCGATGCTTCACTTCAGGTTACTGTATCCCTCTGACCTTCTTATTGACGATGAAACACAGAAATTGCATCGGAATTAAATACAAAAGGCACAATGCTGACTTAAGTACAAGAAAACTAACTCTTCTTACTGTCTATGCTTTGAACCTTTCCTGTGAGACCAGTTTCAGATTCCGATGCTTCACTTCCGGTTTACTGTATCGCTTGGACCTTCTTATTGACGATGAAACACAGAAATGGAATCAGAATTATATAGAAAAGGCACAATGCTGACTTAAGTACAAGTAAACTAACTCTTCTTACTGACTATGTTTTGAACATTTCCTGTGAGACCAGTTTTAGTTTCCGATGCTTCACTCAATGTTTACTGTATCCCTTGGACGTTCTTATTGACGATGAAACACAGAAATAGCATCGGAATTTAATACAAAAGGCAAAATGCGGACTTAAGTACAAGAAATCTGACTCTCCTTACTGTCTATGTTTTGAACCATTCCTTTGACACTAGTTATAGATTCCGATGCTTAACTTCAGGTTTACAGTATCCCTCTGACCTTCTTATTGACGATGAAACACAGAAATTGCATCGGAATTAAATTCAAAAGGAACAATGCCGACTCAAGTACAACAAGACTGGCTCTTCTTACTGTCTGTGGTTTGAAACTTTCCTGTGAGACCGGTTTTAGATTCCAATGCTTCACTTCAGGTTTACTGTGTCCCTTGGATCTTCTTATTGACGACGAAACACAGAAATTACATCGGAATTAAATAGAAAAGGCACAATATCGACGTAAGTACTAGAAAACTGTCTCTTCTTAGTGTCTATGTATTGAACCATTCCTGTGACACTAGTTACACATTAATATGCTTCACTTCAGGTTTACTGTATCCCTCTGACCTTCTTATTGACGATGAAACACAGAAATTGCAGCGGAATTAAATACAAAATGCAAAAAGCAGACTTAAGTACAGGAAAACTGAATCTTCTTACTGTCTTTGTTTTGAACCATTCCTGTGATACTAGTTATAGATTTCGATGCTTCACTTCAGGTTTACTGTATCCCTCTGACCTTCTTATTGACGATGAAACTCAGAAATTGCATCGGAATTAAATACAAAAGGCACAATGCCTACTTAAGTACTAGAATTCTGACTCTTCTTACTGTCTATGTTTTGAACCATTCCTGTGACACTAGTTATCGATTCCGATGCTTCACTTCAGGTTTACTGTATCGCTCTGACCTACTTATTGACGATGAAACACAGAAATTGCATCGGAATTAAATACAAAAGGCACAATGCCGAATTGAGTACAAGAAAACTGACTCTTCTTACTGTCTATGTTTTAAACTATTTCCTGTGACACTAGTTATAGATTCCGAAGCTTCACTTCAGGTTTATTGTATCCCTCTGACCTTCCTATTGACGATGAAACACAGAAATTGCATCGGAATTAAATACAAAAGGAACAAGGCCGACTCTAGTAGAAGAAGTCTGGCTCTTCTTACTGTCTATGGTTTGAAACTTTCCTGTGAGACCGGTTTTAGATTGCGATGCTTCACTTCAGGTTTACTGTATCCCTTGGACCATCTTATTGACGATGAAACACAGAAATTGCATCGGAATTAAAGAGATAAGGCACAATGTCGACTTAAGTACAAGAAAACTGACTCTTCTTACTGTCTTTGTTTGAACCATTCCTGTGACACTAGTTATATATTCCGATGCTTCACTCCAGATTTACTGTATCCCTCTGACCTTCTTATTGACGATGAAACACAGAAATTGCATCGGAAATAAATACAAAAGGCACAACGCCGACTCAAGTACAAGAAGACTGACTCTTCTTCCTGACTATCTTTTGAACATTTCCTGTGAGACCAGTTTTAGATTCCGATGCATCGCTATATGTTTACTGTATCCCTTGGACCTTCTTATTGACGATTAAACACAGAAATTGCATCGGAATTAAATACAAAATGCACAATGCCGACTTAAGTACAAGAAGACTGACACTTCTCACTGACTATGCTTTGAACTTTTCCTGTTTGACCAGTTTTAGATTCCGATGCTTCACTATATGTTTACTGTATCCCTCGGACCTTCTTATTGACGATGAAACACAGAAATTGCATCAGAATTAAATACAAAAGGCACAATGCTGACCTAAGTACAAGAAGACTGACTCATCCTACTGACTATGATTTCAACATTTTCTGTGCGACCAGTTTTAGATTCCGATACTTCACTATATGTTTACTGTATCCCTTGGACCTTCTTATTGACGATGAAACACAGAAATTGCATCCGAATGAATTAGAAAAGGCACAATGCAGACATAAGTACAAGAAAACTGACTCTTCTTACTGTGTATGTTTTGAACCATTCCTGTGACACTAGTTATAGATTCCGATGCTCCAGTTTCGGTACACTGTATCTCTCTGACCTTCTTATTAACGATGAAACACAGTAATTGCATCGGAATTAAATACAAAAGGCACAATGCCGACTGAAGTACAAGAAGACTGGCTCTTCTTACTGTCTATGTTTCGAAACTTTCCAGTGAGACTGGTTTTAGATTCCGATGCATTACTTCAGGTTTACTGTATCCCTCTGACCTTCTTATTGACGACGAAACACAGATTTTGCATCATAATTAAATAGAAAAGGCACAATGCCGACTTAAGTACGAGAAATTGACTCTTCTTACTGTCTGTGGTTTGAAACTTTCCTGTGAGACCGGTTTTAGATTCCAATGCTTCACTTCAGGTTTACTGTGTCCCTTGGATCTTCTTATTGACGACGAAACACGGAAATTACATCGGAATTAAATAGAAAAGGCACAATATCGACGTAAGTACTAGAAAACTGACTCTTCTTAGTGTCTATGTATTGAACCATTCCTGTGACACTAGTTACACATTCCGATGCTTCACTTCAGGTTTACTGTATCCCTCTGACCTTCTTATTGACGATGAAACACAGAAATTGCAGCGGAATTAAATACAAAAGGCAAAAAGCAGACTTAAGTACAAGAAAACTGAATCTTCTTACTGTCTTTGTTTTGAACCATTCCTGTGATACTAGTTATAGATTTCGATGCTTCACTTCAGGTTTACTGTATCCCTCTGACCTTGTTATTGACGATGAAACTCAGAAATTGCATCGGAATTAAATACAAAAGGCACAATGCCTACTTAAGTACTAGAAATCTGACTCTTCTTACTGTCTATGTTTTGAACCATTCCTGTGACACTAGTTATCGATTCCGATGCTTCACTTCAGGTTTACTGTATCGCTCTGACCTACTTATTGACGATGAAACACAGAAATTGCATCGGAATTAAATACAAAAGGCACAATGCCGAATTAAGTACAAGAAAACTGACTCTTCTTACTGTCTATGTTTTAAACTATTCCTGTGACACTAGTTGCAGATTCTGAAGCTTCACTTCAGGTTTATTGTATCCCTCTGACATTCTTATTGACGATGAAACACAGAAATTGCATCGGAATTAAATACAAAAGGAACAAGGCCGACTCTAGTAGAAGAAGTCGGGCTCTTCTTACTGTCTATGGTTTGAAACTTTCCTGTGAGACCGGTTTTAGATTCCAATGCTTCAATTCAGGTTTACTGTATCCCTTGGATCTTCTTATTGACGACGAAACACAGAAATTGCATCGGAATTAAATAGAAAAGGCACAATGCCGACTTAAGTACTAGAAAACTGACTCTTCTTACTGACTATGTATTGAACCCTTCCTGTGACACTAGTTACACATTCCGATGCTTCACTTCAGGTTTACTGTATCCCTCTGACCTTCTTATTGACGATGAAACACAGAAATTGCAGCGGAATTAAATACAAAAGGCAAAAAGCAGACTTAAGTACAAGAAAACTGAATCTTCTTACTGTCTTTGTTTTGAATCATTCCTGTGATACTAGTTATAGATTTAGATGCTTCACTTCCGGTTTACTGTATCCCTCTCACCTTCTTATTGACGATGAAACACAGAAATTGCATCGGAATTAAATACAAAAGGCACTATGCTGACTTAAGTACAAGAAATCTGACTCTTCTTACTGTCTATGTTTTGAACCATTCCTCTGACACTAGTTATAGATTTCGATGCTTCACTTCAGGTTTACAGTATCCCTCTGACCTTCTTATTGACGATGAAACACAGAACTTGCATCGGAATTAAACACAAATGGCACAATGCCGACTCAAGTACAAGAAGACTGACTCTTCCTACTGTCTATGTTTGAACCATTCCTGTGACACTAGTTATAGATTCCGATGCTTCACTTCGGGTTTACCGTATCCCTTGGACCTTCATATTGACGATGCAACACGAAATATGCATCGGTATTAAATATAAAAGTCACATTGCCGACTGAAGTACAAGAAGACTGACACGTCTTACTGTCTATGTTTTGAAACATTCCTGTGACACTAGTTATAGATCGCGATGCTTCACCTCAGGTTTACTGTATCCCTCTGACCTTCTTATTGACGTTGAAACACAGAAATTGCATCGAAATTAATTACAAAAGGCATAATGCCGAATTGAGTTCAAGAAGACTGGCTCTTCTTACTGTCTATGGTTTGAACCTTTCCTGTGAGACCGGTTTTAGATTCCGATGCTTCACTTCAGGTTTACTGTATCCCTTGGACCTTCTTATTGACGGTGAAACACAGAAATTGCATCGGAATTAAAGAGATAAGGCACAATGTCGACTTAAGTACAAGAAAACTGACTCTTCTTACTGTCTTTGTTTGAACCATTCCTGTGACACTAGTTATAGATTCCGATGCTTTACTCCAGATTTACTGTATCCCTCTGACCTTCTTATTGACGATGAAACACAGAAATTGCATCGGAAATAAATACAAAAGGCACAACGCCGACTCAAGTACAAGAAGACTGACTTTTCTTACTGACTATCTTTTGAACATTTCCTGTGAGACCAGTTTTAGATTCCGATGCATCGCTATATGTTTACTGTATCCCTTGGACCTTCTTATTGACGATTAAACACAGAAATTGCATCGGAATTAAATTCAATATGCACAATGCCGACTTAAGTACAAGAAGACTGACACTTCTCACTGACTTTGCTTTGAACTTTTCCTGTTTGACCAGTTTTAAATTCCGATGCTTCACTATATGTTTACTGTATCCCTCGGACCTTCTTATTGACGATGAAACACAGAAATTGCATCAGAATTAAATACAAAAGGCACAATGCTGACCTAAGTACAAGAAGACTGACTCATCCTACTGACTATGATTTCAACATTTTCTGTGCGACCAGTTTTAGATTCCGATGCTTCACTATATGTTTACTGTATCCCTTGGACCTTCTAATTGACGATGAAACACAGAAATTGCATCCGAATGAATTAGAAAAGGCACAATGCACACATAAGTACAAGAAAACTGACTCTTCTTACTGTGTATGTTTTGAACCATTCCTGTGACACTAGTTATAGATTCCGATGCTCCAGTTTCGGTACACTGTATCTCTGTGACCTTCTTATTAACGATGAAACACAGTAATTGCATCGGAATTAAATACAAAAGGCACAATGCCGACTGAAGTACAAGAAGACTGGCTCTTCTTACTGTCTATGTTTCGAAACTTTCCAGTGAGACTGGTTTTAGATTCCGATGCATTACTTCAGGTTTACTGTATCCCTCTGACCTTCTTATCGACGACGAAACACAGATTTTGCATCATAATTAAATAGAAAAGGCACAATGCCGGCTTAAGTACGAGAAATTGACTCTTCTTACTGACAATGTTTTGAACCATTCCTGTGACACTAGTTACACATTCCGATGCTTCACTTCGGGTTTACTGTATCGCTCTGACCTTCTTATTTACGATGAAACACAGATATTGCATCGGAATTAAATACAAAAGGCACAATGCCGAATTAAGTACATGAAAACTGACTCTTCTTACTGTCTATGTTTTGAGCCATTCCTGTGACACCAGTTAAAGATTCCGATGCTTCACTTCAGGTTTACTGTATCCCTCTGACCTTCTTATTGACGATGAAACACAGAAATTGCTTCGGAAATAAATACAAAAGGCACAATGCCTACTCAAGTACAAGAAGACTGGCTCTTCTTACTGTCTATGTTTTGCACCATTCCTGTGACACCAGTTATAGAATCCGATGCTTCACTTCGGGTTCACTGTATCCCACTGACCTTCTTATTGAAACACAGAAATTGTATCGGAATTAAATAGAAAAGGCACAATGCCGACGTAAGTTCAAGAAAACTGACTCTTTCTACTGTCTATGTTTTGACCCATTCCCGTGACACTAGTCATAGTTTCCGATGCTTCACTTCAGGTTTACTGTATCCCTTTGACCCTCTTATTGACGATGAAACACAGAAATTGCATCGGAATTAAATACAAAAGGCACAATGCCGACTAAAGTACAAGAAGACTGACTCTTATTACTGTCTATGTTTTGAACCATTCCTGTGACGCTAGTTATAGATTCTGATGCTTCACTTCAGGTTCACTGTATCCCTCTGACCTTCTTATTGACGATGAAACACAGAAATTGCATCGGAATTAAATACAAAAAGCACAATGCTGACTTAAGTACAAGGAAACTAACTCTTCTTACTGACTATGTTTTGAACCTTTCCTGTGAGACTAGTTTCAGATTCCGATGCTTCACTTCCGGTTTACTGTATCGCTTGGACCTTCTTATTGACGATGAAACACAGAAACTGCAACGGAATTAAATACAAAAGGCACAATGCCGACTTAAGTACAAGAAGACTGACTCTTCTTACTGACTATGATTTGAACATTTCGTGTGAGGCCAGTTTTAGATTCTGAAGCTTCACTATGTGTTTTCTGAATCCCTTGGACCTTCTTATTGACGTTGAAACACAGAAATTGCATCGGAATTAAATACAAAAGGCACAACGCCGACTTCTTACTGTTTATGTTTTTAACCATTCCTGTGACACTAGTTATAGATTCCGATGCTTCACTTCAGGTTTACTGTATCCCTCTGACCTTCTTAATGACGATGAAACACAGAAATTGCATCGGAATTAATTCCAAAGGCACAATGCCGACTTAAGTACAAGAAAACTGACTCTTCTTACTGTCTATGATTTGAACCATTCCTGTGACACTAGTTATAGATTCCGATGCTTCACTTCAGGTTCACTGTATCCCTTATTCCTTCTTATTGCCGATGAAACACAGAAATTTCATCGGAATTAAATACAAAAGGCACAATGCCGACTTCAGTGCAAGAAAACTGACACCTCTTACTGTCTATGTTTTGAACCATTCCTGTGACACTAGTTATAGATTCCGATGCTTCACTTCAGGTTTACTGTATGCCTCTGACCTTCTTATTGATGATGAATCAGAGAATTTGCATCGGAATTAAATACAAAAGGCACAATGCCGACATAAGTACAAGAAAACTGACTCTTCTTACTGCCTATGTTTTGAGCCATTCCTGTGCCACTAGTTATAGATCCGATGCATCACTTCAGGTTTACCGTATCCCTCTGACCTTCTTATTGCCGATGAAACACAGAAATTGCATCGGAATTAAATACAAAAGGCACAATGCCGACTTAAGTACAAGAAAACTGACTCTTCTTACTGTCTATGATTTGAACCATTCCTGTGACACTAGTTGTAGATTCCGATGCTTCACTTCAGGTTCACTGTATCCCTTATTCCTTCTTATTGCCGATGAAACACAGAAATTTCATCGGAATTAAATACAAAAGGCACAATGCCGACTTCAGTACAAGAAGACTGACTCCTCTTACTGACTATCTTTTGAACATTTCCTGTGAGACCAGTTTTAGATTCCGATGCATCACTATATGTTTACTGTATACCTTAGACCTTCTTATTGACGGTTAAACACAGAAATTGCATCGGAATTAAATACAAAATGCACAATGCCGACTTATGTACAAGAAGACTGACACTTCTTACTGACTATGCTTTGAACTTTTCCTGTTTGACCAGTTTTAGATTCCGATGCTTCACTATATGTTTACTGTATCCCTCGGACCTTCTTATTGACGATGAAACACAGAAATTGCATCAGAATTAAATACAAAAGGCACAACGCCGATTTAAGTGCAAGAAGACTGACTCTTCTTACTGACTATCTTTTGAACATCTCCTGTGAGACCAGTTTTAGATTCCGATGCATCACTATATGTTTACTGTATCCGTTAGACCTTCTTATTGATGATTAAAGACAGAAATTGCATCGGAATTAAATACAAATTGCACAATGCCGACTTAAGTACAAGAAGACTGACACTTCTTACTGACTACGTTTTGAACATTTCCTCTTTGACCAGTTTTAGATTCCGATGCTTCACTATATGTTTACTGTATCCCTCGGACCTTCTTATTGACGATGAATCACAGAAATTGCATCAGAATTTAATACAAAAGGCACAATGCTGACTTAAGTACAAGAAGACTGACTCTTCCCACTGACTATGATTTCAACATTTCCTGTGCGACCAGTTTTAGATTCCGATGCTTCACTATATGTTTACTGTATCCCTTGGACCTTCGTATTGACGATGAAACACAGACATTGCATCAGAATTAAATAGAAAATGCATAATGCCGACTTAAGTACAAGAAAACTGACTCTTCTTACTGTCTATGTATTGAAGCATTCCAGTGACACTAGTTTTAGGTTCCGATGCTTCACTTCAGGTTTACTGTATCCCTCTGACCTTCTAATTTACGATGAAACCCAGAAATTGCATCGGAATTAAATACAAAAGCACAAGGCCGACTTAAGTACAAGAAGACTGGCTCTTCTTACTGTCTATGTTTTGAACCATTCCCGTGACACTAGTTATAGATTCCGATGCTTCACTTCGGGTTTACTGCATCCCACTGACCTTCTTAATGACAATGAAACACAGAATTAGCATCGGAATTAAATACATAGGCACAATGCCGACTTAAGTACAAGAAGACTGGCTCTTCTTACTGTCTATGTTTTGAACCATTCCTGTGACACTAGTTATAGATTCCGATGCTTCACTTCGAATTTACCGTGTCCCTCAGACCTTCTTATTGACGATGAAACACAGAAATTGTATCGGAATTAAATAGAAAAGGCACAATGCCGACTTAAGTTCAAGAAAACTGACTCTTCTTACTGTCTATGTTTTGACCCATTCCCGTGACACTAGTCATAGATTCCGATGCTTCACTTCAGGTTTACTGTATCCCTTTGACCCTCTTATTGACGATGAAACACAGAAATTGCATCGGAATTAAATACAAAAGGCACAATGCCGACTAAAGTACAAGAAGACTGACTCTTATTACTGTCTATGTTTTGAACCATTCCTGTGACGCTAGTTATAGATTCCGATGCTTCACTTCAGGTTCACTGTATCCCTCTGACCTTCTTATTGACGATGAAACACAGAAATTGCATCGGAATTAAATACAAAAAGCACAATGCTGACTTAAGTACAAGGAAACTAACTCTTCTTACTGACTATGTTTTGAACCTTTCCTGTGAGACCAGTTTCAGATTCCGATGCTTCACTTCCAGTTTACTGTATCGCTTGGACCTTCTTATTGACGATGAAACACAGAAACTGCAACGGAATTAAATACAAAAGGCACAATGCCGACTTAAGTACAAGAAGACTGACTCTTCTTACTGACTATCTTTTGAACATTTCCTGTGAGACCAGTTTTTGATTGTGATGCATAGCTATATGTTTACTGTATCCCTTGGACCTTCTTATTGACGATTAAACACAGAAATTGCATCGGAATTAAATACAAAATGCACAATGCCGACTTAAGTACAAGAAGACTGACACTTCTCACTGACTATGCTTTGAACTTTTCCTGTTTGACCAGTTTTAGATTCCGATGCTTCACTATATGTTTACTGTATCCCTCGGACCTTCTTATTGACGATGAAACACAGAAATTGCATCAGAATTAAATACAAAAGGCACAATGCTGACCTAAGTACAAGAAGACTGACTCTTCCTACTGACTATGATTTCAACATTTTCTGTGCGACCAGTTTTAGATTCCGATGCTTCACTATATGTTTATTGTATCCCTTGGACCTTCTTATTGACGATGAAACACAGAAATTGCATCCGAATGAATTAGAAAAGCACAATGCAGACATAAGTACAAGAAAACTGACTCTTCTTACTGTGTATGTTTTGAACCATTCCTGTGACACTAGTTATAGATTCCTATGCTCCAGTTTCGGTAAACTGTATCTCTCTGACCTTCTTATTGACGATGAAACACAGAAATTGCATCGGAATTAAATACAAAAGGCACAATGCCGACTCAAGTACAAGAAGACTGGCTCTTCTTATTGTCTATGTTTTGAAACTTTCCTGTGAGACTGGTTTTAGATTCCGATGCATCACTTCAGGTTCACTGTATCCCTCTGATCTTCTTATTGACGACGAAACACAGAATTTGCATCATAATTAAATAGAAAAGGCACAATGCCGACTTAAGTACGATAAAACTGACTTCTTACTGTCAATGTTTTGAACCATTCCTGTGACACTAGTTACACATTCCGATGCTTCACTTCAGGTTTACTGTATCGCTCTGACCTTCTTATTTACGATGAAACACAGATATTGCATCGGAATTAAATACAAAAGGCACAATGCCGAATTAAGTACATGAAAACTGACTCTTCTTACTGTCTATGTTTTGAGCCATTCCTGTGACACCAGTTAAAGATTCCGATGCTTCACTTCAGGTTTACTGTATCCCTCTGACCTTCTTATTGACGTTGAAACACAGAAATTGCATCGAAATTAATTACAAAAGGCATAATGCCGAATTGAGTTCAAGAAGACTGGCTCTTCTTACTGTCTATGGTTTGAACCTTTCCTGTGAGACCGGTTTTAGATTCCGATGCTTCACTTCAGGTTTACTGTATCCCTTGGACCTTCTTATTGACGGTGAAACACAGAAATTGCATCGGAATTAAAGAGATAAGGCACAATGTCGACTTAAGTACAAGAAAACTGACTCTTCTTACTGTCTTTGTTTGAACCATTCCTGTGACACTAGTTATAGATTCCGATGCTTTACTCCAGATTTACTGTATCCCTCTGACCTTCTTATTGACGATGAAACACAGAAATTGCATCGGAAATAAATACAAAAGGCACAACGCCGACTCAAGTACAAGAAGACTGACTTTTCTTACTGACTATCTTTTGAACATTTCCTGTGAGACCAGTTTTAGATTCCGATGCATCGCTATATGTTTACTGTATCCCTTGGACCTTCTTATTGACGATTAAACACAGAAATTGCATCGGAATTAAATTCAATATGCACAATGCCGACTTAAGTACAAGAAGACTGACACTTCTCACTGACTTTGCTTTGAACTTTTCCTGTTTGACCAGTTTTAAATTCCGATGCTTCACTATATGTTTACTGTATCCCTCGGACCTTCTTATTGACGATGAAACACAGAAATTGCATCAGAATTAAATACAAAAGGCACAATGCTGACCTAAGTACAAGAAGACTGACTCATCCTACTGACTATGATTTCAACATTTTCTGTGCGACCAGTTTTAGATTCCGATGCTTCACTATATGTTTACTGTATCCCTTGGACCTTCTAATTGACGATGAAACACAGAAATTGCATCCGAATGAATTAGAAAAGGCACAATGCACACATAAGTACAAGAAAACTGACTCTTCTTACTGTGTATGTTTTGAACCATTCCTGTGACACTAGTTATAGATTCCGATGCTCCAGTTTCGGTACACTGTATCTCTGTGACCTTCTTATTAACGATGAAACACAGTAATTGCATCGGAATTAAATACAAAAGGCACAATGCCGAATGAAGTACAAGAAGACTGGCTCTTCTTACTGTCTATGTTTCGAAACTTTCCAGTGAGACTGGTTTTAGATTCCGATGCATTACTTCAGGTTTACTGTATCCCTCTGACCTTCTTATCGACGACGAAACACAGATTTTGCATCATAATTAAATAGAAAAGGCACAATGCCGACTTAAGTACGAGAAATTGACTCTTCTTACTGACAATGTTTTGAACCATTCCTGTGACACTAGTTACACATTCCGATGCTTCACTTCGGGTTTACTGTATCGCTCTGACCTTCTTATTTACGATGAAACACAGATATTGCATCGGAATTAAATACAAAAGGCACAATGCCGAATTAAGTACATGAAAACTGACTCTTCTTACTGTCTATGTTTTGAGCCATTCCTGTGACACCAGTTAAAGATTCCGATGCTTCACTTCAGGTTTACTGTATCCCTCTGACCTTCTTATTGACGATGAAACACAGAAATTGTTTCGGAAATAAATACAAAAGGCACAATGCCTACTCAAGTACAAGAAGACTGGCTCTTCTTAGTGTCTATGTTTTGCACCATTCCTGTGACACCAGTTATAGAATCCGATGCTTCACTTCGGGTTCACTGTATCCCACTGACCTTCTTATTGAAACACAGAAATTGTATCGGAATTAAATAGAAAAGGCACAATGCCGACGTAAGTTCAAGAAAACTGACTCTTTCTACTGTCTATGTTTTGACCCATTCCCGTGACACTAGTCATAGTTTCCGATGCTTCACTTCAGGTTTACTGTATCCCTTTGACCCTCTTATTGACGATGAAACACAGAAATTGCATCGGAATTAAATACAAAAGGCACAATGCCGACTAAAGTACAAGAAGACTGACTCTTATTACTGTCTATGTTTTGAACCATTCCTGTGACGCTAGTTATAGATTCTGATGCTTCACTTCAGGTTCACTGTATCCCTCTGACCTTCTTATTGACGATGAAACACAGAAATTGCATCGGAATTAAATACAAAAAGCACAATGCTGACTTAAGTACAAGGAAACTAACTCTTCTTACTGACTATGTTTTGAACCTTTCCTGTGAGACTAGTTTCAGATTCCGATGCTTCACTTCCGGTTTACTGTATCGCTTGGACCTTCTTATTGACGATGAAACACAGAAACTGCAACGGAATTAAATACAAAAGGCACAATGCCGACTTAAGTACAAGAAGACTGACTCTTCTTACTGACTATGATTTGAACATTTCGTGTGAGGCCAGTTTTAGATTCTGAAGCTTCACTATGTGTTTTCTGAATCCCTTGGACCTTCTTATTGACGTTGAAACACAGAAATTGCATCGGAATTAAATACAAAAGGCACAACGCCGACTTCTTACTGTTTATGTTTTTAACCATTCCTGTGACACTAGTTATAGATTCCGATGCTTCACTTCAGGTTTACTGTATCCCTCTGACCTTCTTAATGACGATGAAACACAGAAATTGCATCGGAATTAATTCCAAAGGCACAATGCCGACTTAAGTACAAGAAAACTGACTCTTCTTACTGTCTATGATTTGAACCATTCCTGTGACACTAGTTATAGATTCCGATGCTTCACTTCAGGTTCACTGTATCCCTTATTCCTTCTTATTGCCGATGAAACACAGAAATTTCATCGGAATTAAATACAAAAGGCACAATGCCGACTTCAGTGCAAGAAAACTGACACCTCTTACTGTCTATGTTTTGAACCATTCCTGTGACACTAGTTATAGATTCCGATGCTTCACTTCAGGTTTACTGTATGCCTCTGACCTTCTTATTGATGATGAATCAGAGAATTTGCATCGGAATTAAATACAAAAGGCACAATGCCGACATAAGTACAAGAAAACTGACTCTTCTTACTGCCTATGTTTTGAGCCATTCCTGTGCCACTAGTTATAGATCCGATGCATCACTTCAGGTTTACCGTATCCCTCTGACCTTCTTATTGCCGATGAAACACAGAAATTGCATCGGAATTAAATACAAAAGGCACAATGCCGACTTAAGTACAAGAAAACTGACTCTTCTTACTGTCTATGATTTGAACCATTCCTGTGACACTAGTTGTAGATTCCGATGCTTCACTTCAGGTTCACTGTATCCCTTATTCCTTCTTATTGCCGATGAAACACAGAAATTTCATCGGAATTAAATACAAAAGGCACAATGCCGACTTCAGTACAAGAAGACTGACTCCTCTTACTGACTATCTTTTGAACATTTCCTGTGAGACCAGTTTTAGATTCCGATGCATCACTATATGTTTACTGTATACCTTAGACCTTCTTATTGACGGTTAAACACAGAAATTGCATCGGAATTAAATACAAAATGCACAATGCCGACTTATGTACAAGAAGACTGACACTTCTTACTGACTATGCTTTGAACTTTTCCTGTTTGACCAGTTTTAGATTCCGATGCTTCACTATATGTTTACTGTATCCCTCGGACCTTCTTATTGACGATGAAACACAGAAATTGCATCAGAATTAAATACAAAAGGCACAACGCCGATTTAAGTACAAGAAGACTGACTCTTCTTACTGACTATCTTTTGAACATCTCCTGTGAGACCAGTTTTAGATTCCGATGCATCACTATATGTTTACTGTATCCGTTAGACCTTCTTATTGATGATTAAAGACAGAAATTGCATCGGAATTAAATACAAATTGCACAATGCCGACTTAAGTACAAGAAGACTGACACTTCTTACTGACTACGTTTTGAACATTTCCTCTTTGACCAGTTTTAGATTCCGATGCTTCACTATATGTTTACTGTATCCCTCGGACCTTCTTATTGACGATGAAACACAGAAATTGCATCAGAATTTAATACAAAAGGCACAATGCTGACTTAAGTACAAGAAGACTGACTCTTCCCACTGACTATGATTTCAACATTTCCTGTGCGACCAGTTTTAGATTCCGATGCTTCACTATATGTTTACTGTATCCCTTGGACCTTCGTATTGACGATGAAACACAGACATTGCATCAGAATTAAATAGAAAATGCATAATGCCGACTTAAGTACAAGAAAACTGACTCTTCTTACTGTCTATGTATTGAAGCATTCCAGTGACACTAGTTTTAGGTTCCGATGCTTCACTTCAGGTTTACTGTATCCCTCTGACCTTCTAATTTACGATGAAACCCAGAAATTGCATCGGAATTAAATACAAAAGCACAAGGCCGACTTAAGTACAAGAAGACTGGCTCTTCTTACTGTCTATGTTTTGAACCAATCCCGTGACACTAGTTATAGATTCCGATGCTTCACTTCGGGTTTACTGCATCCCACTGACCTTCTTAATGACAATGAAACACAGAATTAGCATCGGAATTAAATACATAGGCACAATGCCGACTTAAGTACAAGAAGACTGGCTCTTCTTACTGTCTATGTTTTGAACCATTCCTGTGACACTAGTTATAGATTCCGATGCTTCACTTCGAATTTACCGTGTCCCTCAGACCTTCTTATTGACGATGAAACACAGAAATTGTATCGGAATTAAATAGAAAAGGCACAATGCCGACTTAAGTTCACGAAAACTGACTCTTCTTGCTGTCTATGTTTTGACCCATTCCCGTGACACTAGTCATAGATTCCGATGCTTCACTTCAGGTTTACTGTATCCCTTTGACCCTCTTATTGACGATGAAACACAGAAATTGCATCGGAATTAAATACAAAAGGCACAATGCCGACTAAAGTACAAGAAGACTGACTCTTATTACTGTCTATGTTTTGAACCATTCCTGTGACGCTAGTTATAGATTCCGATGCTTCACTTCAGGTTCACTGTATCCCTCTGACCTTCTTATTGACGATGAAACACAGAAATTGCATCGGAATTAAATACAAAAAGCACAATGCTGACTTAAGTACAAGGAAACTAACTCTTCTTACTGACTATGTTTTGAACCTTTCCTGTGAGACCAGTTTCAGATTCCGATGCTTCACTTCCAGTTTACTGTATCGCTTGGACCTTCTTATTGACGATGAAACACAGAAACTGCAACGGAATTAAATACAAAAGGCACAATGCCGACTTAAGTACAAGAAGACTGACTCTTCTTACTGACTATCTTTTGAACATTTCCTGTGAGACCAGTTTTTGATTGTGATGCATCGCTATATGTTTACTGTATCCCTTGGACCTTCTTATTGACGATTAAACACAGAAATTGCATCGGAATTAAATACAAAATGCACAATGCCGACTTAAGTACAAGAAGACTGACACTTCTCACTGACTATGCTTTGAACTTTTCCTGTTTGACCAGTTTTAGATTCCGATGCTTCACTATATGTTTACTGTATCCCTCGGACCTTCTTATTGACGATGAAACACAGAAATTGCATCAGAATTAAATACAAAAGGCACAATGCTGACCTAAGTACAAGAAGACTGACTCTTCCTACTGACTATGATTTCAACATTTTCTGTGCGACCAGTTTTAGATTCCGATGCTTCACTATATGTTTATTGTATCCCTTGGACCTTCTTATTGACGATGAAACACAGAAATTGCATCCGAATGAATTAGAAAAGCACAATGCAGACATAAGTACAAGAAAACTGACTCTTCTTACTGTGTATGTTTTGAACCATTCCTGTGACACTAGTTATAGATTCCTATGCTCCAGTTTCGGTAAACTGTATCTCTCTGACCTTCTTATTGACGATGAAACACAGAAATTGCATCGGAATTAAATACAAAAGGCACAATGCCGACTCAAGTACAAGAAGACTGGCTCTTCTTACTGTCTATGTTTTGAAACTTTCCTGTGAGACTGGTTTTAGATTCCGATGCATCACTTCAGGTTCACTGTATCCCTCTGATCTTCTTATTGACGACGAAACACAGAATTTGCATCATAATTAAATAGAAAAGGCACAATGCCGACTTAAGTACGATAAAACTGACTTCTTACTGTCAATGTTTTGAACCATTCCTGTGACACTAGTTACACATTCCGATGCTTCACTTCAGGTTTACTGTATCGCTCTGACCTTCTTATTTACGATGAAACACAGATATTGCATCGGAATTAAATACAAAAGGCACAATGCCGAATTAAGTACATGAAAACTGACTCTTCTTACTGTCTATGTTTTGAGCCATTCCTGTGACACCAGTTAAAGATTCCGATGCTTCACTTCAGGTTTACTGTATCCCTCTGACCTTCTTATTGACGTTGAAACACAGAAATTGCATCGAAATTAATTACAAAAGGCATAATGCCGAATTGAGTTCAAGAAGACTGGCTCTTCTTACTGTCTATGGTTTGAACCTTTCCTGTGAGACCGGTTTTAGATTCCGATGCTTCACTTCAGGTTTACTGTATCCCTTGGACCTTCTTATTGACGGTGAAACACAGAAATTGCATCGGAATAAAAGAGATAAGGCACAATGTCGACTTAAGTACAAGAAAACTGACTCTTCTTACTGTCTTTGTTTGAACCATTCCTGTGACACTAGTTATAGATTCCGATGCTTCACTTCGGGTTTACTGCATCCCACTGACCTTCTTAATGACAATGAAACACAGAATTAGCATCGGAATTAAATACATAGGCACAATGCCGACTTAAGTACAAGAAGACTGGCTCTTCTTACTGTCTATGTTTTGAACCATTCCTGTGACACTAGTTATAGATTCCGATGCTTCACTTCGAATTTACCGTGTCCCTCAGACCTTCTTATTGACGATGAAACACAGAAATTGCATCGGAAATAAATACAAAAGGCACAACGCCGACTCAAGTACAAGAAGACTGACTCTTCTTACTGACTATCTTTTGAACATTTCCTGTGAGACCAGTTTTTGATTGTGATGCATCGCTATATGTTTACTGTATCCCTTGGACCTTCTTATTGACGATTAAACACAGAAATTGCATCGGAATTAAATACAAAATGCACAATGCCGACTTAAGTACAAGAAGACTGACACTTCTCACTGACTATGCTTTGAACTTTTCCTGTTTGACCAGTTTTAGATTCCGATGCTTCACTATATGTTTACTGTATCCCTTGGACCTTCTTATTGACGATGAAACACAGAAATTGCATCCGAATGAATTAGAAAAGGCACAATGCAGACATAAGTACAAGAAAACTGACTCTTCTTACTGTGTATGTTTTGAACCATTCCTGTGACACTAGTTATAGATTCCGATGCTCCAGTTTCGGTACACTGTATCTCTCTGACCTTCTTATTGACGATGAAACACAGAAATCGCATCGGAATTAAATACAAAAGGCACAATGCCGACTGAAGTACAAGAAGACTGGCTCTTCTTACTGTCTATGTTTCGAAACTTTCCAGTGAGACTGGTTTTAGATTCCGATGCATTACTTCAGGTTTACTGTATCCCTCTGACCTTCTTATTGACGACGAAACACAGATTTTGCATCATAATTAAATAGAAAAGGCACAATGCCGACTTAAGTACGAGAAATTGACTCTTCTTACTGACAATGTTTTGAACCATTCCTGTGACACTAGTTACACATTCCGATGCTTCACTTCGGGTTTACTGTATCGCTCTGACCTTCTTATTTACGATGAAACACAGATATTGCATCGGAATTAAATACAAAAGGCACAATGCCGAATTAAGTACATGAAAACTGACTCTTCTTACTGTCTATGCTTTGCACCATTCCTGTGACACTAGTTATAGACTCCGATGCTTCACTTCAGGGTTACTGTATCCCTCTGACCTTCTTATTGACGATGAAACACAGAAATTGTGTCGAAATTAAATACAAATAGCACAATGCCGACCTAAGTACAAGAGAACTGAAACTTCCTACTGTCTATGTTTTCACCATTCCTGTGACACCAGTTATAGAATCCGATGCTTCACTTCGGGTTCACTGTATCCCACTGACCTTCTTATTGACGATGAAACACAGAAATGGCATCGGAATTAAATACAAACGTCACAATGCCGACCCAAGTACAAGAAGACTTGCTCTTCTTACTGTCTATGCTTTGAACCATTCCTGTGACACTAGTCATAGATTCCGATGCTTCATGTCAGGATTACTGTGTCCCTCTGACCTTCATATTGATGATGAAACACAGAAATTGCATCAGAAATAAATACAAAAGGCACAACGCCGATTTAAGTACAAGAAGACTGACTCTTCTTACTGACTATCTTTTGAACATCTCCTGTGAGTCCAGTTTTAGATTCCGATGCATCACTATATGTTTACTGTATCCGTTAGACCTTCTTATTGATGATTAAAGACAGAAATTGCATCGGAATTAAATACAAAATGCACAATGCCGACTTAAGTACAAGAAGACTGACACTTCTTACTGACTACGTTTTGAACATTTCCTCTTTGACCAGTTTTAGATTCCGATGCTTCACTATATGTTTACTGTATCCCTCGGACCTTCTTATTGACGATGAAACACAGAAATTGCATCAGAATTTAATACAAAAGGCACAATGCTGACTTAAGTACAAGAAGACTGACTCTTCTTACTGTCTATGATTTGACCCATTCCCGTGACACTAGTCATAGATTCCGATGCTTCCCTTTAGGTTTACTGTATCCCTTTGACCCTCTTATTGACGATGAAACACAGAAATAGCATCGGAATTAAATACAAAAGGCACAATGCCGACTAAAGTACAAGAAGACTGACTCTTATTACTGTCTATGTTTTGAACCATTCCTGTGACGCTAGTTATAGATTCCGATGCTTCACTTCAGGTTCACTGTATCCCTCTGACCTTCTTATTGACGATGAAACACAGAAATTGCATCGGAATTAAATACAAAAAGCACAATGCTGACATAAGTACAAAAAAACTAACTCTTCTTACTGACTAAGTTTTGAACCTTTCCTGTG
Source organism: Schistocerca piceifrons (assembly GCF_021461385.2). Taxonomy (NCBI): domain Eukaryota; kingdom Metazoa; phylum Arthropoda; class Insecta; order Orthoptera; family Acrididae; genus Schistocerca; species Schistocerca piceifrons. The sequence continues at coordinate 70,218 of NW_025727862.1, read as the reverse complement.
AGACCAGTTTCAGATTCCGATGCTTCACATCCAGTTTACTGTATCGCTTGGACCTTCTTATTGACGATGAAACACAGAAACTGCAACGGAATTAAATACAAAAGGCACAATGCCGACTTAAGTACAAGAAGACTGACTCTTCTTACTGACTATGTTTTGAACATTTCGTGTGAGGCCAGTTTTAGATTCTGAAGCTTCACTATGTGTTTTCTGAATCCCTTGGACCTTCTTATTGACGTTGAAACACAGAAATTGCATCGGAATTAAATACAAAAGGCACAACGCCGACTTCTTACTGTTTATGTTTTTAACCATTCCTGTGACACTAGTTATAGATTCCGATGCTTCACTTCAGGTTTACTGTATCCCTCTGACCTTCTTAATGACGATGAAACACAGAAATTGCATCGGAATTAATTCCAAAGGCACAATGCCGACTTAAGTACAAGAAAACTGACTCTTCTTACTGTCTGTGATTTGAACCATTCCTGTGACACTAGTTATAGATTCCGATGCTTCACTTCAGGTTCACTGTATCCCTCATTCCGTCTTATTGCCGATGAAACACAGAAATTTCATCGGAATTAAATACAAAAGGCACAATCCCGACTTCAGTGCAAGAAAACTGACACCTCTTACTGTCTATGTTTTGAACCATTCCTGTGACACTAGTTATAGATTGCGATGCTTCACTTCAGGTTTACTGTATGCCTCTGACCTTCTTATTGATGATGAAACACAGAATTTGCTTCGGAATTAAATACAAAAGGCACAATGCCGACATAAGTACAAGAAAACTGACTCTTCTTACTGCCTATGTTTTGACCCATTCCTGTGCCACTAGTTATAGATCCGATGCATCACTTCAGGTTTACCGTATCCCTCTGACTTTCTTATTGCCGATGAAACACAGAAATTGCATCGGAATTAAATACAAAAGGCACAATGCCGACTTAAGCACAAGAAAACTGACCCTTCTTACTGTCTATGATTTGAACCATTCCTGTGACACTAGTTATAGATTCCGATGCTTCACTTCAGGTTCACTGTATCCCTTATTCCTTCTTATTGCCGATGAAACACAGAAATTTCATCGGAATTAAATACAAAAGGCACAATGCCGACTTCAGTACAAGAAGACTGACTCCTCTTACTGACTATCTTTTGAACATTTCCTGTGAGACCAGTTTTAGATTCCGATGCATCACTATATGTTTACTGTATCCCTTAGACCTTCTTATTGACGATTAAACACAGAAATTGCATCGGAATTAAATACAAAATGCACAATGCCGACTTATGTACAAGAAGACTGACACTTCTTACTGACTATGCTTTGAACATTTCCTGTTTGACTAGTTTTAGATTCCGATGCTTCACTATATGTTTACTGTATCCCTCGGACCTTCTTAATTACGATGAAACAAAGAAACTGCATCAGAATTAAATACAAAAGGCACAATGCTGACTTAAGTACAAGAAGACTGACTATGATTTCAACATTTCCTGTGCGACTAGTTTTAGATTCCGATGCTTCACTATATGTTTACTGTATCCCTTGGACCTTCTTATTGACGATGAAACACAGAAATTGCATCGGAATTAATTAGAAAAGGCACAATGCAGACTTAAGTACAAGAAAACTTACTCTCCTTACTGTGTATGTTTTGAACCAATCCTGTGACACTAGTTATAGATTCCGATGCTCCAGGTTCGGTAAACTGTATCTCTCTGACCTTCTTATTCACGATGAAACACAGAAATTGCATCGGAATTAAATACAAAAGGCACATTGCCGACTCAAGTACAAGAAGACTGGCTCTTCTTACTGTCAAAGTTTTGAAACTTTCCTGTGAGACTGGTTTTAGATTCCGATGCATCACTTCAGGTTTACTGTATCCCTCTGACCTTCTTATTGACGACGAAACACAGAATTTGCATCATAATTAAATAGAAAAGGCACAACGCCGACTTAAGTACGATAAAACTGACTTCTTACTGTCATTGTTTTGAACCATTCCTATGACACTAGTTACACATTCCGATGCTTCACTTCAGGTTTACTGTATCGCTCTGACCTTCTTATTTACGATGAAACACAGATATTGCATCGGAATGAAATACAAAAGGCACAATGCCGAATTAAGTACATGAAAACTGACTCTTCTTACTGTCTATGTTTTGAGCCATTCCTGTGACACCAGTTAAAGATTCCGATGCTTCACTTCAGGTTTACTGTATCCCTCTGACCTTCTTATTGACGATGAAACACAGAAATTGCTTCGGAATTAAATACAAAAGGCACAATGCCGACTCAAGTACAAGAAAACTGACTCTTCTTACTGTCTATGTTTTGCACCATTCCTGTGACACTAGTTATAGACTCCGATGCTTGACTTCAGGTTTACTGTATCCCTCTGACCTTCTTATTGACGATGAAACCCAGAAATTGCATCGGAATTAAATACAAAAGCACAATGCCGACTTAAGTACAAGACAACTGACTCTTCTTACTGTCTATGTTTTGAACCATTCCTGTGACACTAGTTATAGATTCCGATGCTTCACTTCGGGTTTACTGTATCCTACTGACCTTCTTAATGACGATGAAACACAGAATTTGCATCGGAATTAAATACATAGGCACAATGCCGACTTAAGCACATGAAGACTGGCTCTTCTTACTCTCTATGTTTTGAACCATTCCTCTGACACTAGTTATAGATTCCGATGCTTCACTTCGGGTTTACCGTGTCCCTCTGACCTTCTTATTGACGATGAAACACAGAAATTGTATCGGAATTAAATAGAAAAGGCACAATGCCGACTTAAGTTCAAGAAAACTGACTCTTCTTACTGTCTATGTTTTGACCCATTCCCGTGCCACTAGTTATTGATTCCGATGCTTCACTTCAGGTTTACTGTATCCCTTTGACCCTCTTATTCACGATGAAACACAGAAATTGCATCGGAATTAAATACAAAATGCACAATGCCGACTTAAGTACAAGAAGACTGACTCTTATTACTGTCTATGTTTTGAACCATTCCTGTAACGCTAGTTATAGATTCCGATGCTTCACTTCAGGTTCACTGTATCCCTCTGACCTTCTTATTGACGATGAAATACAGAAATTGCAACGGAATTAAATACAAAAGGCACAATGCCGACTTAAGTACAAGAAGACTGACTCTTCTTACTGACTATGCTTTGAACATTTCCTGTGAGGCCAGTTTTAGATTCTGAAGCTTCACTATGTGTTTTCTGAATCCCTTGGACCTTCTTATTGACGTTGAAACACAGAAATTGCATCGGAATTAAATACAAAAGGCACAACGCCGACTTAAATACAAGAAAACTGACTCTTCTTACTGCCTATGTTTTGACCCATTCCTGTGCCACTATTTATAGATCCGATGCATCACTTCAGGTTTACCGTATCACTCTTACCTTCTTATTGCCGATGAAACACAGAAATTGCATCGGAATTAAATACAAAAGGCACAATGCCGACTTAAGTACAAGAAAACTGACTCTTCTTACTGTCTATGTTTTGAACCATTCCTGTGACACTAGTTATAGATTCCGATGCTTCACTTCAGGTTTACTGTATCCCTCTGGCCTTCCTATTGACGATGAAACACAGAAATTGAATCAGAATTAAATTGAAAAGGCACAATGCTGACTTAAGTACAAGTAAACTAACTCTTCTTAATGCCTATGTTTTGAACATTTCCTGTGTAACCAGTTTTAGATTCTGATGCTACACTATGTGTTTACTGTATCCCTTGGACCTTCTTACTGACGTTGAAACACAGAAATTGCATCGGAATTAAATACAAAAGGCACAACGCCGACTTAAGTGCAAGAAAACTGACTCTTCTTACTGTCTATGATTTCAACATTTCCTGTGAGACCAGTTTAGTTTCCGATGCTTCACTATATTTTTACTGTATCCCTCTGACCTTCTTATTGACGATGAAACTCAGAAATTGCATCGGAATTAAATACAAAAGGCACAATGCCTACTTAAGTACTAGAAATCTGACTCTTCTTACCGTCAATGTTTTGAACCATTCCTGTGACACTAGTTATCGATTCCGATGCTTCACTTCAGGTTTACTGTATCGCTCTGACCTTCTTATTGACGATGAAACACAGAAATTGCATCGGAATTAAATACAAAAGGCACAATGATGAATTAAGTACAAGAAAACTGACTCTTCTTACTGTCTATGTTTTAAACTATTCCTGTGACACTAGTTATAGATTCCGAAGCTACACTTCAGGTTTATTGTATCCCTCTGACCTTCTCATTGACGATGAAACACAGAAATTGCATCGAAATTAATTACAAAAGGCATAATGCCGAATTGAGTTCAAGAGGACTGGCTCTTCTAACTGTCTATGTTTTGAACCTTTCCTGTGAGACCGGTTTTAGATTCCGATGCTTCACTTCAGGTTTACTGTATCCCTTGGACCTTCTTATTGACGGCGAAACACAGAAATTGCATCGGAATTAAACAGAAAAGGCACAATGTCGACTTAATTACAAGAAAACTGACTCTTCTTACTGTCTTTGTTTGAACCATTCCTGTGACACTAGTTATAGACTCCGATGCTTCACTTCAGATTTACTGTATCCCTCTGACCTTCTTATTGACGATGAAACACAGAAATTGCATCGGAAAGAAATACCAAAGGCACAACGCCGACTCAAGTACAAGAAGACTGACTCTTCTTACTGACTATCTTTTGAACATTTCCTGTGCGACCGGTTTTAGATTCCGATGCATCACTATATGTTTACTGTATCCCTTAGACCTTCATATTGACGATTAAACACAGAAATTGCATCGGAATTAAATACAAAATGCACAATGCCGACTTAAGTACAAGAAGACTGACACTTCTTACTGACTACGCTTTGAACATTTCCTGTTTGACCAGTTTTTAATTCTGATGCTTCACTATATCTTTACTGTATCCCTCGGACCTTCTTATTGACGATGAAACACAGAAATTGCATCGGAATTAGTTAGAAAAGGCACAATGCAGACTTAAGTACAAGAAAACTGACTCTTCTTACTGTGTATGTTTTGAACCATTCCTGTGACACTAGTTATAGATTCCGATGCTCCAGTTTCGGTACACTGTATCTCTCTGACCTTCTTATTGACGATGAAACACAGAAATTGCATCAGATTAAATACAAAAGGCACAATGCCGACTGAAGTACAAGAAGAGTGGCCCTTCTTACTGTCTATGTTTTGAAACTTTCCTGTGAGACTGGTTTTAGATTCCGATGCATCACTTCAGGTTTACTGTATCCCTCTGACCTTCTTATTGACGACGAAACACAGAATTTGCATCATAATTAAATAGAAAAGGCACAATGCCGACTTAAGTACGAGAAAACTGACTCTTCTTACTGTCTATGGTTTGAACCATTCCTGTGACACTAGTTACACATTCCGATGCTTCACTTCAGGTGTCCTTTTTCCCTCTGACCTTCTTATTGACGACGAAACACAGAATTTGCAGCGGAATTAAATACAACAGGCAAAATGCCGACTTAAGTACAAGAAAACTGACTGTTCTTACTGTCTTTGTTTTGAACCATTCCTGTGACACTAGTTATAGACTTCGATGCTACACTTCAGGTTTACTGTATCCCTCTTACCTTCTTATTGACGATGAAACACAGAAATTGCATCGGAATTAAATACAAAGGCACAATGCCGACTTAAGTACAAGAAATCTGACTCTTCTTACTGTCTATGCTTTTGAACAATTCCTGTGACACTAGTTATCGATTCCGAAGTTTCACTTCAGGTTTACTGTATCGTTCTGACCTTCTTATTCACGATGAAACACAGATATTGCATCGCAATTAAATACAAAAGGCACAATGCCGAATTAAGTACATGAAAACTGACTCTTCTTACTGTCTATGTTTTGAGCCATTCCTGTGACACCAGTTAAAGATTCCGATGCTTCACTTCAGGTTTACTGTATCCCTCTGACCTTCTTATTGACGATGAAACACAGAAATTGCATCGGAATTAAATACAAAATGCACAATGCCGACTTAAGTACAAGAAGACTGACACTTCTTACTGACTATGCTTTGAACATTTCCTGTTTGACCAGTTTTAGATTCTGATACCTCACTATATCTTTACTGTATCCCTCGGACCTTCTTATTGACGATGAAACACAGAAATTGCATCGGAATTAATTAGAAAAGGCACAATGCAGACTTAAGTACAAGAAAACTGACTCTTCTTACTGTGTATGTTTTGAACCATTCCTGTGACACTAGTTATAGATTCCGATGCTCCAGTTTCGGTACACTGTATCTCTCTGACCTTCTTATTGACGATGAAACACAGAAATTGCATCGGAATTAAATACAAAAGGCACAATGCCGACTCAAGTACAAGAAGAGTGGCTCTTCATACTGTCTATGTTTTGAACCTTTCCTGTGAGACTGGTTTTAGATTCCGATGCATCACTTCAGGTTTACTGTATCCCTCTGACCTTCTTATTGACGACGAAACACAGAATTTGCATCATAATTAAATAGAAAAGGCACAATGCCGACTTAAGTACGAGAAAACTGACTCTTCTTACTGTCTATGTTTTGAACCATTCCTGTGACACTAGTTACACATTCCGATGCTTCACTTCAGGTGTCCTTTTTCCCTCTGACCTTCTTATTGACGACGAAACACAGAATTTGCAGCGGAATTAAATACAAAAGGCAAAATGCCGACTTAAGTACAAGAAAACTGACTCTTCTTACTGTCTTTGTTTTGAACCATTCCTGTGACACTAGATATAGACTTCGATGCTACACTTCAGGTTTACTGTATCCCTCTGACCTTCTTAATGACGATGAAACACAGAAATTGCATCGGAATTAAATGCGAAAGCACAATGCCGACTTAAGTACAAGAAATCTGACTCTTCTTACTGTCTATGCTTTTGAACAATTCCTGTGACACTAGTTATCGATTCCGATGTTTCACTTCAGGTTTACTGTATCGCTCTGACCTTCTTATTTACGATGAAACACAGATATTGCATCGCAATTAAATACAAAAGGCACAATGCCGAATTAAGTACATGAAAACTGACTCTTCTTACTGTCTATGTTTTGAGCCATTCCTGTGACACCAGTTAAAGATTCCGATGCTTCACTTCAGGTTCACTGTATCCCTCTGACCTTCTTATTGACGATGAAACACAGAAATTGCTTCGGAATTAAATACAAAAGGCACAATGCCGACTCAAGTACAAGAAGACTAGCTCTTCTTACTGTCTATGCTTTGCACCATTCCTGTGACACTAGTTATAGACTCCGATGCTTCACTTCAAGGTTACTGTATCCCTCTGACCTTCTTATTGACGATGAAACACAGAAATTGTGTCGAAATTAAATACAAACAGCACAATGCCGACCTAAGTACAAGAGAACTGACCCTTCCTACTGTCTATGCTTTGAACCATTCCTGTGACACTAGTTATAGAATCCGATGCTTCACTTCGGGTTCACTGTATCCCACTGACCTTCTTATTGACGATGAAACACAGAAATGGCATCGGAATTAAATACAAACGTCACAATGCCGACTCAAGTACAAGAAGACTGGCTCTTCTTACTGTCTATGCTTTGAACCATTCCTGTGACACTAGTCATAGATTCCGATGCTTCACGTCAGGATTACTGTATCCCTCTGACCTTCTTATTGACGATGAAACACAGAAATAGCATCGGAATTAAATACATAGGCACAATGCCGACTCAAGTGCAAGAGGACTGGCTCTTCTTACTGTCTATGTTTTGAACCATTCCTGTGACACTAGTTATAGATTCCGATGCTTCACTTCAGATTTACTGTATCCCTCTGACCTTCTTATTGACGATGAAACACAGAAATTGCATCAGAAATAAATACAAAAGGCACAACGCCGACTTAAGTACAAGAAGACTGACTCTTCTTACTGACTATCTTTTGAACATTTCCTGTGAGACCAGTTTTAGATTCCGATGCATCACTATATGTTTACTGTATCCCTTAGACCTTCTTATTGACGATTAAACACAGAAATTGCATCGGAATTAAATACAAAATGCACAATGCCGACTTAAGTACAAGAAGACTGACACTTCTTACTGACTATGTTTTCAACATTTCCTCTTTGACCAGTTTTAGATTCCGAAGCTTCACTATATGTTTACTGTATCCCTCGGACCTTCTTATTGACGATGAAACACAGAAATTGCATCAGAATTAAATACAAAAGGCACAATGCTGACTTAAGTACAAGAAGACTGACTCTTCCTACTGACTATGATTTCAACATTTCCTGTGCGACCAGTTTTAGATTCCGATGCTTTACTATAAGTTTACTGTATCCCTTGGACCTTCTTATTGACGATGAGACACAGAAATAGCATCGGAATTAATTAGAAAAGGCACAATGCAGACTTAAGTACAAGAAAACTGACTCTTCTTACTGTGTATGTTTTGAACCATTCCTGTGACACTAGTTACAGATTCCTATGCTCCAGTTTCGGTACACTGTATCTCTCTGACCTTCTTATCGTCGATGAAACACAGAAATTGCATCGGAATTAAATACAAAAGGCACAATGCCGACTCAAGTACAAGAAGACTGGCTCTTCTTACTGTCTATGCTTTGAAACTTTCCTGTGAGACTGGTTTTAGTTTCCGATGCATCACTTCAGGTTTACTGTATCCCTCTGACCTTCTTATTGACGACGAAACACAGAAATTGCATCGGAATTAAATACAAAAGGCACAATGCCGACCCAAGTACAAGAAGTCTGGATCTTCTTACTGTCTATGCTTTGCACCATTCCTGTGACACTAGTTATAGACTCCGATGCTTCACTTCAGGGTTACTGTATCCCTCTGACCTTCTTATTGACGATGAAACACAGAAATTGTGTCGAAATTAAATACAAACAGCACAATGCCGACCTAAGTACTTGAGAACTGACTCTTCCTACTGTCTATGTTTTGAACCATTCCTGTGACACTAGTTATAGAATCCGATGCTTCACTTCGGGTTCACTGTTTCCCACTGACCTTCTTATTGACGATGAAACACAGAAATGGCATCGGAATTAAATACAAAAGGCACAATCCCGACTCAAGTACAAGAAGACTGGCTCTTCTTACTGTCTATGCTTTTGAACCATTCCTGTGACACTAGTTACCGATTACGATGCATCACTTCAGGTTTACTGTATCGCTCTGACCTTCTTATTGACGATGAAACACAGAAATTGCATTTGAATTAAATACAAAAGGCACATTGCCGAATTAAGTACAAGAAAACTGACTCTTCTTACTGTCTATGCTTTGAACCATTCCTGTGACACTAGTTATAGATTCCGATGCTTCACTTCAAGTTTACTGTATCCCTCTGACCTTTTTATTGACGATGAAACACGGAAATTGCATCTGCATTAAATACAAAAGGCACAATGCCGACTTAAGTACAAGAAGACTGACTCTTCTTCCTGTCTATGTTTTGAACTATTCCTGTGACACTAGTTATAGATTCCGATGCTTCACTTCAGGTTTACTGTATCCCTCTGACCTACTTATTGACGATGAAACACAGAAATTGCATCGGTATTAAATACAAAAGGCACAATGCCGAATCAAGTGCAAGATTACTGGCTGTTCCTACTGTCTATGTTTTGAACCATTCCTGTGACACTAGTTGTAGATTCCGATGCTTCACTTCAGGTTTACTGTATCCCTCTGAACGTCATATTGACAATGAAACGCAGAAAATGCATCGGAATTAATTACATTGGCACAATGCCGACTCAAGTACAAGAAGACAGACTCTTCTTACTGTCTATGTTTTGAACCATTCCTGTTACACTAGTTATAGATTCCGATGCTTCACTTCAGGTTTACTGTATCCCTCTGACCTTCTTATTGACGATGACACACAGAATTGCATCAGAATTAAATAGAAAGGCACAGTGCCGACTTAAGTACAAGAAAACTGACTCATATTACTGTCTATGTTTTGAAGCATTCCCGTGACACTAGCTATAGATTCCGATGCTTCACTTCGGGTTTACTGTACCCCACTGACCTTCTTATTGACGATGAAACACAGAAATAGCATCGGAATTAAATACATAGGCACAATGCCGACTCAAGTACAAGAGGCCTGGCTCTTCTTACTGTCTATGTTTTGAACAATTCCTGTGACACTAGTTATAGATTCCGATGCTTCACATCAGGTTTACTGTATCCCTATGACCTTCTTATTGACGATGAAACACAGAAATTGCATCGGAATTAAAAAGAAGAGGCACAATGCAGACTTAAGTACAAGAAAACTGACTCTTCTTACTGTCTATGTTTTGAACCATTCCTATGACACTAGTTACACATTCCGATGCTTCACTTCAGGTTTACTGTGTCGCTCTGACCTTCTTATTGACGATGAAACACAGAAATTGCAGCGGAATTAAATACAAAAGGCAAAATGCCGACTTAAGTACAAGAAAACTGACTCTTCTTACTGTCTTTGTTTTGAACCACTCCTGTGACACTAGTTACAGCTTTCGATGCTTCACTTCAGGTTTACTGTATCCCTCTGACCTTCTTATTGACGATGAAACACAGAAATTGCATCGGAATTAAATACAAAAGGCACAATGCCGACCTAAGTACAAGAAATCTGACTCTTCTTACTGTCTATGCTTTTGAACCATTCCTGTGACACTAGTTACCGATTCCGATGCTTCACTTCAGGTTTACTGTATCGCTCTGACTTTCTTATTGACGATGAAACACAGAAATTGCATCGGAATTAAATACAAAAGGCACATTGCCGAATTAAGTACAAGAAAACTAACTCTTCTTACTGTCTATGCTTCAAACCATTCCTGTGATACTAGTTATAGATTCCGATGCTTCACTTCAGGTTTACTGTATCCCTCTGACCTTCTTATTGACGATGAAACACGGAAATTGCATCGGAATTAAATACAAAATGCACCATGCCGACTGAAGTACAAGAAGACTGACTCTTTTTACTGTCTATGTTTTGAACTATTCCTGTGACACTAGTTATAGATTCCGAAGCTTCACTTCAGGTTTACTGTATCCCTCTGACCTTCTTATTGACGATGAAACACAGAAATTGCATCGGAATTAAATACAAAAGGCACAATGCCGACCTAAGTACAAGAAATCTGACTCTTCTTACTGTCTATGCTTTTGAACCATTCCTGTGACACTAGTTACCGATTCCGATTCATCACTTCAGGTTTACTGTATCGCTCTGACTTTCTTATTGACGATGAAACACAGAAATTGCATCGGAATTAAATACAAAAGGCACATTGCCGAATTAAGTACAAGAAAACTTACTCTTCTTACTGTCTATGCTTCAAACCATTCCTGTGATACTAGTTATAGATTCCGATGCTTCACTTCAGGTTTACTGTATCCCTCTGACCTTCTTATTGACGATGAAACATAGAAATTGCATGGGAATTAAATAGAAAAGGCACAATGCCGACTTAAGTAGATGAAAACTGATTCTACTTACTATCTATGCTTTGAACCATTCCTGTGACATTAGTTATAGATTCCGATGTTTCAATTCAGGTTTACTGTATCCCTCTGACCTTCTTATTGACGATGAAACACAGATATTGCATCGGAATTAAATACAAAAGGCTCACTGCCGACTTAAGTTCAAGAAAACTGACTCTTCTTACTGTCTATGTTCTAAACCATTCATGTGACACTAGTTATAGATTCCGATGCTTCACTTCAGGTTTACTGTATCCCTCTGACCTTCTTATTGACGATGAATCACAGACATTGCAGCGGAATTAAATACAAAAAGCAAAATGCCGACTTACGTACAAGAAAACTGACTCTTCTTACTGTCATTGTTTTGAACCATTCCTGTAACAGTAGTTATAGATTTCGATGCTTCACTTCAGGTTTACTGTATCCCTCTGACCTTCTTATTGACGATGAAACACAGAAATTGCATCGGAATAAAATACAATAGGCACAATGCCGAATTAAGTACAAGAAAACTGACTCTTATTACTGTCTATGTTTTGAACTATTCCTGTGACACTAGTTATAGATTCCGATGCTTCACTTCAGGTTTACTGTATCCCTTGCACCTTCTTATGGACGATGAAACACAGAAATTGCATCGGAATTAAATACATACGCACAACGCCGACTCAATTACAAGAAGACTGGCTCTTCTTACTGTCTATGTTTTGAACAATTCCTGTGACACTAGTTATAGATTCCGATGCTTCACTGTAGGTTTACTTTCTCCCTCTGACCTTCGTATTGAAGATGAAACACAGAAATTGCATCGGAGTTAAATAGAAAAGGCACAATGCCGACTTAAGTACAAGGAAACTGACTTTTCTTACACTCTATGCTTTTGACCCATACCCGTGACACTAGTTATAGATTACGATGCTTCACTTCAGGTTTACTGCATCCCTCTGACCTTCTTATTGACGATGAAACACAGAAATTGTATCTGAATTAAATACAAAAGGCAAAATGCCGACTTACGTACAAGAAAACTGACTCTTCTTACTGTCATTGTTTTGAACCATTCCTGTAACACTACATATATATTTCGATGCTTCACTTCAGGTTTACTGTATCCCTCTGACCTTCTTAATGACGATGAAACACAGAAATGGCACCGGAATTAAATACAAAAGGCACAATCCCGACTCAAGTACAAGAAGACTGGCTCTTCTTACTGTCTATGATTTTGAACCATTCCTGTGACACTAGTTACCGATTACGATGCATCACTTCAGGTTTACTGTATCGCTCTGACCTTCTTATTGACGATGAAACTCAGAAATTGCATCGGAATTAAATACAAAAGGCACATTGCCGAATTAAGTACAAGAAAACTAACTCTTCTTACTGTCTATGCTTCAAACCATTCCTGTGATACTAGTTATAGATTCCGATGCTTCACTTCAGGTTTACTGTATCCCTCTGACCTTCTTATTGACGATGAAACCCCCGAAATTGCATCGGAATTAAATACAAAATGCACCATGCCGACTGAAGTACAAGAAGACTGACTCTTTTTACTGTCTATGTTTTGAACTATTCCTGTGACACTAGTTATGGATTCCGAAGCTTCACTTCAGGTTTACTGTATTCCTCTGACCTTCTTATTGACGATGAAACACAGAAATTTCATCGGAATTAAATACAAAAGGCACAATGCCGACCTAAGTACAAGAAATCTGACTCTTCTTACTGTCTATGCTTTTGAACCATTCCTGTGACACTAGTTACCGATTCCGATTCATCACTTCAGGTTTACTGTATCGCTCTGACTTTCTTATTGACGATGAAACACAGAAATTGCATCGGAATTAAATACAAAAGGCACATTGCCGAATTAAGTACAAGAAAACTAACTCTTCTTACTGTCTATGCTTCAAACCATTCCTGTGATACTAGTTATAGATTCCGATGCTTCACTTCAGGTTTACTGTATCCCTCTGACCTTCTTATTGACGATGAAACATAGAAATTGCATGGGAATTAAATAGAAAAGGCACAATGCCGACTTAAGTACATGAAAACTGATTCTACTTACTATCTATGCTTTGAACCATTCCTGTGACATTAGTTATAGATTCCGATGTTTCAATTCAGGTTTACTGTATCCCTCTGACCTTCTTATTGACGATGAAACACAGATATTGCATCGGAATTAAATACAAAAGGCTCACTGCCGACTTAAGTTCAAGAAAACTGACTCTTCTTACTGTCTATGTTCTAAACCATTCATGTGACACTAGTTATAGATTCCGATGCTTCACTTCAGGTTTACTGTATCCCTCTGACCTTCTTATTGACGATGAATCACAGACATTGCAGCGGAATTAAATACAAAAGGCAAAATGCCGACTTACGTACAAGAAAACTGACTCTTCTTACTGTCATTGTTTTGAACCATTCCTGTAACAGTAGTTATAGATTTCGATGCTTCACTTCAGGTTTACTGTATCCCTCTGACCTTCTTATTGACGATGAAACACAGAAATTGCATCGGAATAAAATACAATAGGCACAATGCCGAATTAAGTACAAGAAAACTGACTCTTATTACTGTCTATGTTTTGAACTATTCCTGTGACACTAGTTATAGATTCCGATGCTTCACTTCAGGTTTACTGTATCCCTTGCACCTTCTTATGGACGATGAAACACAGAAATTGCATCGGAATTAAATACATACGCACAACGCCGACTCAATTACAAGAAGACTGGCTCATCTTACTGTCTATGTTTTGAACAATTCCTGTGACACTAGTTATAGATTCCGATGCTTCACTGTAGGTTTACTGTCTCCCTCTGACCTTCGTATTGAAGATGAAACACAGAAATAGCATCGGAGTTAAATAGAAAAGGCACAATGCCGACTTAAGTACAAGGAAACTGACTTTTCTTACTCTCTATGCTTTTGACCCATACCCGTGACACTAGTTATGGATTACGATGCTTCACTTCAGGTTTACTGCATCCCTCTGACCTTCTTATTGACGATGAAACACAGAAATTGTATCTGAATTAAATACAAAAGGCAAAATGCCGACTTACGTACAAGAAAACTGACTCTTCTTACTGTCATTGTTTTGAACCATTCCTGTAACACTAGTTATAGATTTCGATGCTTCACTTCAGGATTACTGTATCCCTCTGACCTTCTTATTGACGGTGAAACATAGAAATTGCATGGGAATTAAATAGAAAAGGCACAATGCCGACTTAAGCACAAGAAAACTGACTCTTCTTATTGTCTATGTTCTAAACCATTCATGTGACACTAGTTATAGATTCCGATGCTTCACTTCAGGTTCACTGTATCCCTGTGACCTTCGTATTGACGATGAAACTCAGAAATTGCTTCGAAACTAAATAGAAAAGGCACAATGCCGACGTAAGTACAAGAAAACTGACTCTTCTTACTGTCTATGTTATGAACCATTCCTGTGACACTAGTTATAGGTTCCGATGCTTCACTTCAGGTTTACTGTATACCTCTGACCTTATTATTGACGATGAGAAGCAGAAATTGCATCGGAATTAAATACAAAAGCACAATGCCGACTTAAGTACAAGAAGACTGACTCTTCTTACTGTCTATGTTTTGAACTATTCCTGTGACACTAGTTATAGATTCCGATGCTTCACTTCAGGTTTACTGTATCCCTCTGACCTTCTTATTGACGATGAAACACAGAAATTGCATCGGTATTAAATACCAAAGGCACAATGCCGAATCAAGTGCAAGAATACTGGCTCTTCCTACTGTCTATGTTTTGAACCATTCCTGTGACACTAGTTGTAGATTCCGATGCTTCACTTCAGGTTTGCTGTATCCCTCTGACCGTCATATTGACAAAGAAACACAGAAAATGCATCGGAATTAATTACATTGGCACAATGCCGACTCAAGTACAAGAAGACTGACTCTTCTTAGTGTCTATGTTTTGAACCATTCCTGTGACACTAGTTATAGATTCCGATGCTTCACTTCAGGTTTACTGTATCCCTCTGACCTTCTTATTGACGATGAAACACAGAATTGCATCAGAATTAAATAGAAAAGGCACAATGCCGACTTAACTACAAGAAAACTGACTCATAATACTGTCTATGTTTTGAAGCATTCCCGTGACACTAGTTATAGATTCCGATGCTTCACTTCGGGTTTACTGTATCCCACTGACCTTCTTATTGACGATGAGAAGCAGAAATAGCATCGGAATTAAATACATAGGCACAATGCCGACTCAAGTACAAGAGGACTGGCTCTTCCTACTGTCTATGTTTTGAACAATTCCTGTGACACTAGTTATAGATTCCGATGCTTCACTTCAGGTTTACTGTGTCGCTCTGACCTTCTTATTGACGATGAAACACAGAAATTGCGTCGGAAGTAAATAGAAGAGGCACAATGCCGACTTAAGTACAAGAAAACTGACTCTTCTTACTGTCTATGTTTTGAACCATTCCTATGACACTAGTTACACATTCCGATGCTTCACTTCAGGTTTACTGTGTCGCTCTGACCTTCTTATTGACGATGAAACACAGAAATTGCAGCGGAATTAAATACAAAAGGCAAAATGCCGACTTAAGTACAAGAAAACTGACTCTTCTTACTGTCTTTGTTTTGAACCACTCCTGTGACACTAGTTATAGCTTTCGATGCTTCACTTCAGGTTTACTGTATACCTCTGACCTTCTTATTGACGATGAAACACAGAAATTGCATCGGAATGAAATACAAAAGGCACAATGCCGACCTAAGTACAAGAAATCTGACTCTTCTTACTGTCTATGCTTTTGAACCATTCCTGTGACACTAGTTACCGATTCCGATTCATCACTTCAGGTTTACTGTATCGCTCTGACTTTCTTATTGACGATGAAACACAGAAATTGCATCGGAATTAAATACAAAAGGCACATTGCCGAATTAAGTACAAGAAAACTGACTCTTTTTATTGTCTACTCTTCGAACCATTCCTGTGATACTAGTTATAGATTCCGATGCTTCACTTTACTGTATCCCTCTGACCTTCTTATTGACGATGAAACACAGAAATTGCATCGGTATTAAATACAAAAGTCACAATGCCGAATCAAGTGCAAGAATACTGGCTCTTCCTACTGTCCATGTTTTGAACCATTCCTGTGACACTAGTTGTTGATTCCGATGCTACACTTCAGGTTTACTGTATCCCTCTGACCGTCTTATTGACGATGAAACACAGAAATTGCATCGGAATGAATTACATTGGCACAATGTCGACTCAAGTACAAGAAGACTGACTCTTCTTACTGTCCATGTTTTGAACCATTCCTGTGTCACTAGTTATAGATTCCAATGCTTCACTTCAGGTTTACTGTATCGCTCTGACCTTCTTATTGACGATGAAACTCACCAATTGCATCGGAATTAAATACAAAATGCACATTGCCGAATTAAGTACAAGAAAACTGACTCTTCTTACTGTCTATGCTTTGAACCGTTCCTGTGACACTAGTTATAGATTCCGATGCTTCACTTCAGGTTTACAGTATCCCACTGACCTTCTTATTGATGATGAAACACAGAAATTGCATCAGAATTAAATACAAAAGGCACAATGCCGACATAAGTACAAGAAGACTGGCTCTTCTTACGGTCTATGTTTTGAACCATTCCTGTGACACTAGTTATAGATTCCGATGCTTCACTTCAGGTTTACTGTATCCCTCTGACCTTCTTATTGACGATGAAACACAGATATTGCATCGGAATTAAATACTAAAGGCTCATTGCCGACTTAAGTTCAAGAAAATTGACTCTTATTACTGTTTATGTTCTAAACCATTCATGTGACACTAGTTATAGATTCCGATGCTTCACTTCAGGTTTACTGTATCCCTCTGACCTTCTTATTGACGATGAAACACAGACATTGCAGCGGAATTATATACAAAAGGCAAAATGCCGACTTACGTACAAGAAAACTGACTCTTCTTACTGTCATTGTTTTGAACAATTCCTGTAACACTAGTTATAGATTTCGATGCTTCACTTCAGGTTTTCTGTATCCCTCTGACCTTCTTATTGACGATGAAACACAGAAATTCCATCGGAATAAAATACAAAAGGCACCATGCCAACTTAAGTACAAGAAATCTGACACTTATTACTGTCTTTGTTTTGAACCATTCCTGTGATACTAGTTATAGATTTTGATGCTTCACTTCAGGTTTACTGTATCCCTATGACCTTCTTATTGACGATGAAACACAGAAATTGCATCGGAATTAAATACAAAAGGCACAATGCCGACTTAAGTGCAAGAAATCTGACTCTTCTTACTGTCTATGTTTTGAACCATTCCTGTGACACTAGTTATCGATTCCGATGCTTCACTTCAGGTTTACTGTATCGCTCTGACCTTCTTATTGGCAATGAAACACAGAAATTGCATCGGAATTAAATACAAAAGGCACAATGCCGAATTAAGTACAAGAAAACTGACTCTTATTACTGTCTATGTTTTGAACTATTCCTGTGACACTAGTTATAGATTCCGATGCTTCACTTCAGGTTTACTGTATCCCTTGCACCTTCTTATGGACGATGAAACACAGAAATTGCAGCGGAATTAAATACATACGCACAACGCCGACTCAATTACAAGAAGACTGGCTCTTCTTACTGTCTATGTTTTGAACAATTCCTGTGACACTAGTTATAGATTCCGATGCTACACTGTAGGTTTACTGTCTCCCTCTGACCTTCTTATTGAAGATGAAACACAGAAATTGTATCGGAATTAAATACAAAAGGCAAAATGCCGACTTACGTACAAGAAAACTGACTCTTCCTACTGTCATTGTTTTGAACCATTCCTGTAACACTAGTTATAGATTTCGATGCTTCACTTCAGGTTTACAGTATCCCTCTGACCTCCTTATTGACGATGAAACATAGAAATTGCATGGGAATTAAATAGAAAAGGCACAATGCCGACTTAAGTGCATGAAAACTGATACTACTTACTATCTATGCTTTGAACCATTCCTGTGACACTAGTTATAGATTCCGATGCTTCACTTCAGGTTTACTGTATCCCTGTGACCTTCGTATTGACGATGAAACACAGAAATTGCTTCGGAATTAAATACAAAAGGCACAATGCCGACGTAAGTACAAGAAAACTGACTCTTCTTTCTGTCTATGTTATGAACCATTCCTGTGACACTAGTTACACATTCCGATGCTTCACTTCAGGTTTACTGTATCCCTCTGACCTTCTTATTGACGTTGAAACACAGACATTGCAGCGGAATTAAATACAAAAGGCAAAATGCCGACTTACGTACAAGAAAACAGACTCTTCTTACTGTCATTGTTTTGAACCATTCCTGTAACACTAGTTATAGATTTCGATGCTTCACTTCAGGTTTACTGTATCCCTCTGACCTTCGTATTGACAATGAAACACAGAAATTCCATCGGAATTAAATACAACAGGCACAATGCCAACTTAAGTACAAGAAATATGACACTTCTTACTGTCTATGTTTTGGACCATTCTTGTGACACTAGTTATCGATTCCGATGCTTCACTTCAGGTTTACTGTATACCTTTGACCTTATTATTGACGATGAGAAGCAGAAATTGTATCGGAATTAAATACAAAAGCACAATGCCGACTTAAGTACAAGAAGACTGACTCTTTTTACTGTCTATGTTTTGAACTATTCCTGTGACACTAGTTATAGATTCCGATGTTTCACTTGAGGTTTACTGTATCCCTCTGACCTTCTTATTGACGATGAAACACAGAAATAGCATCGGAATTAAATACAAAAGGCACAATGCCGAATCAAGTGCAAGAAGACTGGCTCTTCCCACTGCCTATGTTTTGAACCATTCCTGTGACACTTCCTGTGATGCTTCACTTCAGGTTTACTGTATCCCTCTGACCGTCTTATTGACGATGAAACACAGAAATTGCATCGGAATTAAATACATAGGCACAAAGCCGACTCAAGTCCAAGAAGACTGGCTCTTCTTACTGTCTATTTTTTGAACCATTCCTGTGACACTAGTTTTAGATTCCGATGCTTCACTTCAGGTTTACTGTTCCCTCCGACCTTCTTATTGACGATGAAACACAGAAATTACATCAGAATTGAATAGAAAATGCATATGCCGACTTAAGTACAAGAAAACTGACTCTTCTTACTGTCTATGTTTTGGAGCATTCCAGTGACACTAGTTATAGATTCCGATGCTTCACTTCAGGTTTACTGTATTCCTCTGACCTTCTTATTGACGATGAAACACAGAAATTGCATCGGAAATAAATACAAATGCACAATGCCCACTTAAGTACAAGACAACTGACTCTTCCTACTGTCTATGTTTTGAACCATTCCTGTGACACTAGTTATAGATTCCGATGCTTCACTTCGGGTTTACTGTATCCCACTGACCTTCTTATTGACGATGAAACACAGAATTTGCATCGGAATTAAATACAAAAGGCACAATGCCGACTCAAGTACAAGGAGACTGGCTCTTCTTACTGCCTATGCTTTGAACCATTCCTGTGACACTAGTTACACATTCCGATGCTTCACTTCAGGATTACTGTATCCCTCTGACCTTCTTATTGACGGTGAAACACAGAAATAGCATCGGAATTAAATACATAGGCACAATGCCGACTTAAGTACAAGAAGACTGGCTCTTCTTACGGTCTATGTTTTGAACCATTCCTGTGACACTAGTTATAGATTCCGATGCTTCACTTCGGGTTTACCGTTTCCCTCTGACCTTCTTATTGACGATGAAACAAAGAAATTGCATCGGAATTAAATAGAAAAGGCACAATGCCGACTTAAGTTCAAGAAAACTGACTCTTCTTACTGTCTATGTTTTGACCCATTCCCGTGACACTAGTTATAGATTCCGATGCTTCACTTCAGGTTTACTGTATCCCTCTGACCGTCTTATTGAGGACGAAACACAGAAGTTGCATCGGAATTAAATACAAAAGGCACAATGCCGACTTAAGTACAAGAAGACTGCCTCTTATTACTGTCTATGCTTTGAACCATTATCGTGACACTAGTTATAGATTCCGATGCTTCACTTCAGGTTCACTGTATCCCTCTGACCTTCTTATTGACGATGAAACACAGAAATTGCATCGGAATTAAATACAAAAATCACAATGCTGACTAAAGTACAAGAAAACTAACTCTTCTTATTGTCTATGTTTTGAACCTTTCCTGTGAGACCAGTTTCAGATTCCGATGCTTCACTTCCGGTTTACTGTATCCCTTGGACCATCTTATTGACGATGAAACACAGAAATTGCAACGGAATTAAATACAAAAGGCACAATGCCGACTTAAGTACAAGAAGACTGACTCTTCTTACTGACTATGTTTTGAACATTTCCTGTGAGACCAGTTTTAGTTTCTGATGCTTCACTATGTGTTTTCTGTATCGTTTGGACCTTCTTATTGACGATGAAACACAGAAATTGCATCGGAATTAAATACAAAAGGCACAACGCCGACTTAAGTACAAGAAAACTGACTCCTCTTACTGTCTATGTTTTGAACCATTCCTGTGACACTAGTTATAGATTCCGATGCTTCACTTCAGGTTTACTGTATCCCTCTTACCTTCTTATTGACGATGAAATACAGAAATTGCATCGGAATTAATTCCAAAGGCACAATGCCGACTTAAGTACAAGAAAACTGACTCTTCTTACTGTCTATGATTTAAACCACTCCTGTGACACTAGTTATCGATTCCGATGCTTCACTTCAGGTTTACTGTATAGCTCTGACCTTGTTATTGACAATGAAACACCGAAATTGCATCGGAATTAAATACAAAAGGCACAATGCCGAGTTAAGTACAAGAAAACTGACTCTTATTACTGTCTATGTTTGAACTATTCCTGTGACACTAGTTATAGATTCCGATGCTTAACTGTAGGTTTACTGTATCCCTCTAACCTTCTTATTGAAGATGAAACACAGAAATTGCATCGGAATTAAATAGAAAAGGCACAATGCCGACTTAAGTACAAGAAAACTGACTCTTCTTACTGTCTATGCTTTTGACCCATACCCGTGACACTAGTTATAGATTACGATGCTTCACTTCAGGTTTACTGTATCTCTCTGACCTTCTTGTTGACGAAGAAACACAGAAATTGCAACGGAATTAAATACAAAAGCACAATGCCGACTTAAGTACTAGAAAACTGACTCTTCTTACTGTATTTGTTTTGTACCATTCCTGTGACACTAGTTATAGATTCCGATGCTTCACTTCAGGTTTACTGTATCCCTCTGACCTTCTTATTGACGATGAAACACAGAAATTGCATCGGAATTAAATACAAAAGGCACAATGCCGTCTTAAGTACAAGAAAACTGACTCCTCTTACCGTCTATGTTTTGAACCATTCCTGTGACACTAGTTATAGATTCCGATGTTTCACTTCAGGCTCACTGTATCCCACTGACCTTCTTATTGACGATGAAACACAGATATTGCATCGGAATTAAATACAAAAATGCACAATGCTGACTTAAGTACAACAAAAATGACTCTTCTTACAGTCTATGTTTTGAACCTTTCCTGTGAGACCAGCTTCAGATTCCTAAGCTTCACTTCCGGTTTACTGTATCCCTTGGACCATCTTATTGACGATGAAACACAGAAATTGTATCGGAATTAAATACAAAAGGCACAACGCCGACTTAAATACAAGAAGACTGACTCTTCTTACTGACCATTTTTTGAACATTTCCTGTGAGACCAGTTTTAGATTCTGATGCTTCACTATGTGTTTTCTGTATCCCTTGGAGCTTCTTATTGACGTTGAAACACAGAAATTGCATCGGAATTAAATACAAGAGGCACAACGCCGACTTAAGTGCAAGAAAACTGACTCTTCTTACTGTCTATGCTTTGAACCATTCCTGTGACACTAGTTATAGATTCCGATGCTTCACTTCAGGTTCACTGTATCCCTCTGACCTTCTTATTGCCGATGAAACACAGAAATTCCATCGGAATAAATACAAAAGGCACAATGCCGACTTAAGTACAAGAAGACTGACTCTTATTACTGTCTTTGTTTTGAACCATTCCTCTGATACTAGTTATAGATTCCGATGCTTTACTTCAGGTTCACTGTATCACTCTGACCTACTTATTGACGATGAAATACTGAAATTCCTTCGGAATTAAATACAAACGGCACAATGCCGACTTAAGTACAAGAAAACTGACTCTTCTTACTGTCTATGTTTTGACCCACACCCGTGACACTAGTTATAGATTACGATGCTTCACTTCAGGTTTACTGTATCCCTCTGACCTTCTTATTGACGATGAAACACAGATATTGCATCGGAATTAAATACAAAAGGCACAATGCCGATATAAGTACAAGAAAACTGACTCCTCTTACCGTCTATGTTTTGAACCATTCCTGTGACACTAGTTATAGATCCGATGCTTCACTTCAGGTTTACTGTATCCCACTGACCTTCTTATTCACGATGAAACACAGATATTGCATGGGACTTAAATACAAATGGCACAATGCCAACTCAAGTACAGGAAGACTGGCTCTTCTTACTGTCTATGTTTTGAACCATTCCTGTGACACTAGTTATAAATTCCGATGCTTCACTTCAGGTTTACTGTATCCCTCTGACCTTCTTATTGACGATGAAACACAGAAATTGCATCGGAAATGAATAGAAAAGGACTATGCCGATTAAGTACATGAAAACTGATTCTTCTTACTATCTATGTTTGAACCATTCCTGTGACACTAGTTATAGATTCCGATGCTTCACTTCAGGTTTACTGTATCCCACTGACCTTCTTATTCATGATGAAACACAGATATTGCATCGGACTTAAATACAAAAGGCACAATGCCAACTCAAGTACAAGAAAACTGGCTCTTCTTACTGTCTATGTTTTGAACCATTCCTGTGACACTAGTTATAGATTCCGATGCTTCACTTCAGGTTTACTGTATCCCTCTGTCCTTCTTATTGACGATGAAACACAGAAATAGCATCGGAATTAAATACAAAAGGCACAATGCCGACTTAAGTACAAGAAAACTGACTCTTCTTACTGTCTATGATTTGAAAAATTCCTGTGACACTAGTTATAGATTCCGATGCTTCACTTAAGGTTTACTGTATCCCTCTGACCTTCTTATTGACGATGAAACTCAGAGATTGCATCCGAATTAATACAAAAGGCACAATGCCGATATAAGAACAAGAAAACTGACTCCTCTTACCGTCTATGTTTTGAACCATTCCTGTGACACTAGTTATAGATCCGATGCTTCACTTCAGGTTTACAGTATCCCTCTGACCTTCTTATTGACGATGAAACACAGAAATTGCATCGGAATAAAATACAAAACGCACAATGCCGACGTAAGTACAAGAAGACTGACTCTTCATACTGTCTATGTTTTGAACCATTCCTGTGGCACTAGTTATAGATTCCGATGCTTCACTTCAGGTTTACTGTATCCCTCTGACCTTCTTATTGACGATGAAACACAGATATTGCATCGGAATTATATACAAAAGGCAAATGCCGACTTAAGTACAAGAAAATTGACACTTCTCACTGTCTATGTTTTGAACCATACCTTTGACACTAGTTATAGATTCCGATGCTTCACTTCAGGTTTACTGTATCCCTCTGACCTTCTTATTGACAAAGAAACACAGTGATTGCATCGGAATTAAATACAAAAGGCACAATGCTGACTTAAGTACAAGAAAACTGACTCTTCTCACTCACTATGTTTTGAACCATACATGTGACACTAGTTATAGATTCCGATGCTTCACTTCAGGTTTACAGTATCCCTCTGACCTTCTTATTGACGATGAAACACAGAAATTGGATCGGAATTAAATAAAAAAGGCACAATGCCGTCTTAAGTACAAGAAAACCGACTCTTCTTACTGTCTATGCTTTGAACCTTTCCTGTGACACTAGTTATAGATTCCAATGCTTCACTTCAGGTTTACTGTATCCCTCTGACCTTCCTATTGAGGATGAAACACAGAAATTGCATCGGAACTAAATACAAAAGGCACATGGCCGACTTAAGTACAAGAAAACTGACTCTTCTTACTGCCTATGTTTTGAACCATTCCTGTGACACTAGTTATCGATTCTGATGCTTCACTTCAGGTTTACTGTAACCCTCTGACCTCCTTATTGGCGATGAAACACAGTAATTGCATCGGAATTAAATACAAAAGGCACAATGCCGTCTTAAGTACATGAAAACTGACTCTTCTTACTGTCTATTTTAGAACCATTCCTGTGACACTAGATATAGATTCCGATGCTTCACTTCAGGTTTACTGTATCCCTCTGTCCTTCTTATTGACGATGAAACACAGAAATTGCATCGGAATTAAATACAAAAGGCACAATGCCGTCTTAAGTACAAGAAAACTGACTCTTCTTACTGTCTATGCTTTGAACCATTCATGTGACCCTCGTTATAGATTCCGATGCTTCGCTTCAGGTTAACTGTATCCCTCTGACCTTCTTATTGACGATGAAACACAGAAATTGCTTCGGAATTAAATACAAAAGGCACAATGAAGACTTAAGTACAAGAAAACTGACTCTTCTTACTGTCTATGATTTGAACCATTCCTGTGACACTAGTTATAGATTCCGATGCTTCAATTCAGGTTTAGTGTTTCCGTCTGAAGATCTTATTGACGATGAAACACAGAAATTGCATCGGAATTAAATGTGAAAGGCACAATGCCGACTTAAGAACAAGGAAACTGACTCTTCTTACTGTCTATGTTTAGAACCATTCCTGTGACACTAGGTATAGATTCCGATGCTTTTCTTCAGGTTTACTGTATCCCTCTGACCTTCTTATTGATGATGAAACACAGAAATTGCATCGGAATTAAATACAAAGGGCACAATGCCGACTTAAGTACAAGAAAACTGACTCTTCTTACTGTCTATTTTAGAACCATTCCTGTGACACTAGTTATAGATTCCGATGCTTCACTTCAGGTTTACTGTATCCCTCTGTCCTTCTTATTGACGATGAAACACAGAAATAGCATCGGAATTAAATACAAAAGGCACAATGCCGTCTTAAGTACAAGAAAACTGACTCTTCTTACTGTCTATGCTTTGAACCATTCATGTGACCCTCGTTATAGATTCCGATGCTTAGCTTCAGGTTTACTGTATCCCTCTGACCTTCTTATTGACGATGAAAAACAGAAATTGCTTCGGAATTAAATACAAAAGGCACAATGAAGACTTAAGTACAAGAAAACTGACTCTTCTTACTGCCTATGATTTGAACCATTCCTGTTACACTAGTTATAGATTCCGATGCTTCACTTCAGGTTTACTGTTTCCCTCTGAAGTTCTTATTGACGATGAAACACAGAAATTGCATCGGAATTAAATATAAAAGGTACATTGCCGACTTAAGTACAAGAAAACTGACTCTTCTTACTGTCTATGTTTAGAACCATTCCTGTGACACTAGTTATAGATTCCGATGCTTCACTTCAGGTTTACTGTATCCCTCTGACCTTCTTATTGACGATGAAATACAGATATTGCATCGGAATTATATACAAAAGGCACAATGCCGACTTAAGTACAAGATAACTGACTCTTCTTACTGTCTGTGGTTTGAACTATTCCTGTTGCACTAGTTATAGATTCCGATGCTTCACTTCAGGTTTACTGTATCCCTCTGACCTTCTTATTGACGATGAAACATAGAAATTGCATCGGAATTAAATTGAAAAGGCACAATGCCGACTTAAGTACAAGAAAACTAACTCTTCTTACAGTCTATGTTTTGAACCATTCCTGTGATACTAGTTATAGATTCCGATGCTTCACTTCAGGTTTACTGTATCCCTCTGACCTTCTTATTGACGATGAAACACGGAAATTGCATCGGAATTAAATACAAAATGCACAATGCCGACTGAAGTACAAGAAGACTGACTCTTTTTACTGTCTATGCTTTGAACTATTCCTGTGACACTAGTTATAGATTCCGAAGCTTCACTTCAGGTTTACTGTATCCCTCAGACCTTCTTATTGACGATGAAACACAGAAATTGCATCGGTATTAAATACAAAAGTGTCAATGCCGAATCAAGTGCAAGAATACTGGCTCTTCCTACTGTCCATGTTTTGAACCATTCCTGTGACACTAGTTGTAGATTCCGATGCTTCACTTCAGGTTTACTGTATCCCTCTGACCGTCTTATTGACGCTGAAACACAGAAATTGCATCGGAATGAATTACATTGGCACAATGCCGACTCAAGTACAAGAAGACTGACTCTTCTTACTGTCCATGTTTTGAACCATTCCTGTGTCACTAGTTATAGATTCCAATGCTTCACTTCAGGTTTACTGTATCGCTCTGACCTTCTTATTGACGATGAAACTCAGAAATTGCATCGGAATTAAATACAAAATGCACATTGCCGAATTAAGTACAAGAAAACTGACTCTTCTTACTGTCTATGCTTTGAACCGTTCCTGTGACACTAGTTATAGATTCCGATGCTTCACTTCAGGTTTACAGTATCCCACTGACCTTCTTATTGATGATGAAACACAGAAATTGCATCAGAATTAAATACAAAAGGCACAATGCCGACATAAGTACAAGAAGACTGGCTCTTCTTACGGTCTATGTTTTGAACCATTCCTGTGACACTAGTTATAGATTCCGATGCTTCACTTCAGGTTTACTGTATCCCTCTGACCTTCTTATTGACGATGAAACACAGATATTGCATCGGAATTAAATACTAAAGGCTCATTGCCGACTTAAGTTCAAGAAAATTGACTCTTATTACTGTTTATGTTTTAAACCATTCATGTGACACTAGTTATAGATTCCGATGCTTCACTTCAGGTTTACTGTATCCCTCTGACCTTCTTATTGACGATGAAACACAGACATTGCAGCGGAATTAAATACAAAAGGCAAAATGCCGACTTACGTACAAGAAAACTGACTCTTCTTACTGTCATTGTTTTGAACAATTCCTGTAACACTAGTTATAGATTTCGATGCTTCACTTCAGGTTTACTGTATCCCTCTGACCTTCTTATTGACGATGAAACACAGAAATTCCATCGGAATAAAATACAAAAGGCACCATGCCAACTTAAGTACAAGAAATCTGACACTTATTACTCTCTTTGTTTTGAACCATTCCTGTGATACTAGTTATAGATTTTGATGCCTCGCTTCAGGTTTACTGTATCCCTATGACCTTCTTATTGACGATGAAACACAGAAATTGCATCGGAATTAAATACAAAAGGCACAATGCCGACTTAAGTGCAAGAAATCTGACTCTTCTTACTGTCTATGTTTTGAACCATTCCTGTGACACTAGTTATCGATTCCGATGCTTCACTTCAGGTTTACTGTATCGCTCTGACCTTCTTATTGGCAATGAAACACAGAAATTGCATCGGAATTAAATACAAAAGGCACAATGCCGAATTAAGTACAAGAAAACTGACTCTTATTACTGTCTATGTTTTGAACTATTCCTGTGACACTAGTTATAGATTCCGATGCTTCACTTCAGGTTTACTGTATCCCTTGCACCTTCTTATGGACGATGAAACACAGAAATTGCAGCGGAATTAAATACATACGCACAACGCCGACTCAATTACAAGAAGACTGGCTCTTCTTACTGTCTATGTTTTGAACAATTCCTGTGACACTAGTTATATATTCCGATGCTTCACTGTAGGTTTACTGTCTCCCTCTGACCTTCTTATTGAAGATGAAACACAGAAATTGTATCGGAATTAAATACAAAAGGCAAAATGCCGACTTACGTACAAGAAAACTGACTCCTCCTACTGTCATTGTTTTGAACCATTCCTGTAACACTAGTTATAGATTTCGATGCTTCACTTCAGGTTTACAGTATCCCTCTGACCTTCTTATTGACGATGAAACATAGAAATTGCATGGGAATTAAATAGAAAAGGCACAATGCCGACTTAAGTGCATGAAAACTGATACTACTTACTATCTATGCTTTGAACCATTCCTGTGACACT
The DNA here is from genome assembly GCF_021461385.2 of Schistocerca piceifrons. Classification (NCBI taxonomy): domain Eukaryota; kingdom Metazoa; phylum Arthropoda; class Insecta; order Orthoptera; family Acrididae; genus Schistocerca; species Schistocerca piceifrons. Next base: position 41,398 of record NW_025727862.1, on the reverse strand, counting down.
AGTTATAGATTCCGATGCTTCAATTCAGGTTTACTGTATCCCTCTGACCTTCTTATTGACGATGAAACACAGATTTTGCATCGGAATTAAATACAAAACGCTTACTGCCGACTTAAGTTCAAGAAAACTGACTCTTCTTATTGTCTATGTTCTAAACCATTCATGTGACACTAGTTATAGATTCCGATGCTTCACTTCAGGTTTACTGTATCCCTGTGACCTTCGTATTGACGATGAAACACAGAAATTGCTTCGGAATTAAATACAAAAGGCACAATGCCGACGTAAGTACAAGAAAACTGACTCTTCTTTCTGTCTATGTTATGAACCATTCCTGTGACACTAGTTACACATTCCGATGCTTCACTTCAGGTTTACTGTATCCCTCTGACCTTCTTATTGACGATGAAACACAGACATTGCAGCGGAATTAAATACAAAAGGCAAAATGCCGACTTACGTACAAGAAAACTGACTCTTCTTACTGTCATTGTTTTGAACCATTCCTGTAACACTAGTTATAGATTTCGATGCTTCACTTCAGGTTTACTGTATCCCTCTGACCTTCGTATTGACAATGAAACACAGAAATTCCATCGGAATTAAATACAACAGGCACAATGCCAACTTAAGTACAAGAAATATGACACTTCTTACTGTCTATGTTTTGGACCATTCTTGTGACACTAGTTATCGATTCCGATGCTTCACTTCAGGTTTACTGTACCCTATGACCTTCTTATTGACGATGAAACACAGAAATTGCATCGGAATTAAATACAAAAGGCACAATGCCGACTTAAGTGCAAGAAATCTGACTCTTCTTACTGTCTATGTTTTGAACCATTCCTGTGACACTAGTTATCGATTCCGATGCTTCACTTCAGGTTTACTGTATACCTTTGACCATATTATTGACGATGAGAAGCAGAAATTGCATCGGAATTAAATACAAAAGCACAATGCCGACTTAAGTACAAGAAGACTGACTCTTTTTACTGTCTATGTTTTGAACTATTCCTGTGACACTAGTTATGGATTCCGATGTTTCACTTGAGGTTTACTGTATCCCTCTGACCTTCTTATTGACGATGAAACACAGAAATAGCATCGGAATTAAATACAAAAGGCACAATGCCGAATCAAGTGCAAGAAGACTGGCTCTTCCCACTGCCTATGTTTTGAACCATTCCTGTGACACTTCCTGTGATGCTTCACTTCAGGTTTACTGTATCCCTCTGACCGTCTTATTGACGATGAAACACAGAAATTGCATCGGAATTAAATACATAGGCACAAAGCCGACTCAAGTCCAAGAAGACTGGCTCTTCTTACTGTCTATTTTTTGAACCATTCCTGTGACACTAGTTTTAGATTCCGATGCTTCACTTCAGGTTTACTGTATCCCTCCGACCTTCTTATTGACGATTAAACACAGAAATTACATCAGAATTGAATAGAAAATGCATATGCCGACTTAAGTACAAGAAAACTGACTCTTCTTACTGTCTATGTTTTGAAGCATTCCAGTGACACTAGTTATAGATTCCGATGCTTCACTTCAGGTTTACTGTATTCCTCTGACCTTCTTATTGACGATGAAACACAGAAATTGCATCGGAAATAAATACAAATGCACAATGCCCACTTAAGTACAAGACAACTGATTCTTCCTACTGTCTATGTTTTGAACCATTCCTGTGACACTAGTTATAGATTCTGATGCTTCACTTCGGGTTTACTATATCCCACTGACCTTCTTATTGACGATGAAACACAGAATTTGCATCGGTATTAAATACAAAAGGCACAATGCCGACTCAAGTACAAGGAGACTGGCTCTTCTTACTGCCTATGCTTTGAACCATTCCTGTGACACTAGTTACACATTCCGATGCTTCACTTCAGGATTACTGTATCCCTCTGACCTTCTTATTGACGATGAAACACAGAAATAGCATCGGAATTAAATACATAGGCACAATGCCGACTTAAGTACAAGAAGACTGGCTCTTCTTACGGTCTATGTTTTGAACCATTCCTGTGACACTAGTTATAGATTCCGATGCTTCACTTCGGGTTTACCGTTTCCCTCTGACCTTCATATTGACGATGAAACACAGAAATTGCATCGGAATTAAATAGAAAAGGCACAATGCCGACTTAAGTTCAAGAAAACTGACTCTTCTTACTGTCTATGTTTTGACCCATTCCCGTGACACTAGTTATAAATTCCGATGCTTCACTTCAGGTTTACTGTATCCCTCTGACCGTCTTATTGAGGACGAAACACAGAAGTTGCATCGGAATTAAATACAAAAGGCACAATGCCGACTTAAGTACAAGAAGACTGCCTCTTATTACTGTCTATGCTTTGAACCATTATCGTGACACTAGTTATAGATTCCGATGCTTCACTTCAGGTTCACTGTATCCCTCTGACCTTCTTATTGACGATGAAACGCAGAAATTGCATCGGAATTAAATACAAAAGGCACAATGCTGACTAAAGTACAAGAAAACTAACTCTTCTTATTGTCTATGTTTTGAACCTTTCCTGTGAGACCAGTTTCAGATTCCGATGCTTCACTTCCGGTTTACTGTATCCCTTGGACCATCTTATTGACGATGAAACACAGAAATTGCAACGGAATTAAATACAGAAGGCACAATGCCGACTTAAGTACAAGAAGACTGACTCTTCTTACTGACTATGTTTTGAACATTTCCTGTGAGACCAGTTTTAGTTTCTGATGCTTCACTATGTGTTTTCTGTATCGCTTGGACCTTCTTATTGACGATGAAACTCAGAAATTGCATCGGAATTAAATACAAAAGGCACAACGCCAACGTAAGTACAAGAAAACTGACTCCTCTTACTGTCTATGTTTTGAACCATTCCTGTGACACTAGTTATAGATTCCGATGCTTCACTTCAGGTTTACTGTATCCCTCTTACCATCTTATTGACGATGAAATACAGAAATTGCATCGGAATTAATTCCAAAGGCACAATGCCGACTTAAGTACAAGAAAACTGACTCTTCTTACTGTCTATGATTTAAACCACTCCTGTGACACTAGTTGTCGATTCCGATGCTTCACTTCAGGTTTACTGTATAGCTCTGACCTTCTTATTGACAATGAAACACCGAAATTGCATCGGAATTAAATACAAAAGGCACAATGCCGAGTTAAGTACAAGAAAACTGACTCTTATTACTGTCTATGTTTGAACTATTCCTGTGACACTAGTTATAGATTCCGATGCTTCACTGTAGGTTTACTGTATCCCTCTGACCTTCTTATTGAAGATGAAACACAGAAATTGCATCGGAATTAAATAGAAAAGGCACAATGCCGACTTAAGTACAAGAAAACTGACTCTTCTTACTGTCTATGCTTTTGACCCATACCCGTGACACTAGTTATAGATTACGATGCTTCACTTCAGGTTTACTGTATCTTTCTGACCTTCTTGTTGACGATGAAACACAGAAATTGCAACGGAATTAAATACAAAAGCACAATGCCGACTTAAGTACTAGAAAACTGACTCTTCTTACTGTATTTGTTTTGTACCATTCCTGTGACACTAGTTATAGATTCCGATGCTTCACTTCAGGTTTACTGTATCCCTCTGACCTTCTTATTGACGATGAAACACAGAAATTGCATCGGAATTAAATACAAAAGGCACAATGCCGTCTTAAGTACAAGAAAACTGACTCCTCTTACCGTCTATGTTTTGAACCATTCCTGTGACACTAGTTATAGATTCCGATGTTTCACTTCAGGCTCACTGTATCCCTCTGACCTTCTTATTGACGATGAAACACAGATATTGCATCGGAATTAAATACAAAAATGCACAATGCTGACTTAAGTACAACAAAAATGACTCTTCTTACAGTCTATGTTTTGAACCTTTCCTGTGAGACCAGCTTCAGATTCCTAAGCTTCACTTCCGGTTTACTGTATCCCTTGGACCATCTTATTGACGATGAAACACAGAAATTGTATCGGAATTAAATACAAAAGGCACAACGCCGACTTAAATACAAGAAGACTGACTCTTCTTACTGACCATTTTTTGAACATTTCCTGTGAGACCAGTTTTAGATTCTGATGCTTCACTATGTGTTTTCTGTATCCCTTGGACCTTCTTATTGACGTTGAAACACAGAAATTGCATCGGAATTAAATACAAAAGGCACAACGCCGACTTAAGTGCAAGAAAACTGACTCTTCTTACTGTCTATGCCTTGAACCATTCCTGTGACACTAGTTATAGATTCCGATGCTTCACTTCAGGTTCACTGTATCCCTCTGACCTTCTTATTGCCGATGAAACACAGAAATTCCATAGGAATAAATACAAAAGGCACAATGCCGACTTAAGTACAAGAAGACTGACTCTTATTACTGTCTTTGTTTTGAACCATTCCTCTGATACTAGTTATAGATTCCGATGCTTTACTTCAGGTTCACTGTATCACTCTGACCTACATATTGACGATGAAATACTGAAATTCCTTCGGAATTAAATACAAACGGCACAATGCCGACTTAAGTACAAGAAAACTGACTCTTCTTACTGTCTATGTTTTGACCCACACCCGACACTAGTTATAGATTACGATGCTTCACTTCAGGTTTACTGTATCCCTCTGACCTTCTTATTGACGATGAAACACAGATATTGCATCGGAATTAAATACAAAAGGCACAATGCCGATATAAGTACAAGAAAACTGACTCCTCTTACCGTCTATGTTTTGAACCATTCCTGTGACACTAGTTATAGATCCGATGCTTCACTTCAGGTTCACTGTATCCCTCTGACCTCCTTATTGACGATGAAACACAGAAATTGCATCGGAATTAAAAACAAAAGGCACAATGCCGTCTTAAGTACAAGAAAACTGACTCTTCTTACTGTCTATGCTTTGAACCATTCATGTGACCCTCGTTATAGATTCCGATGCTTAGCTTCAGGTTTACTGTATCCCTCTGACCTTCTTATTGACGATGAAACACAGAAATTGCTTCGGAATTAAATACAAAAGGCACAATGAAGACTTAAGTACAAGAAAACTGACTCTTCTTACTGCCTATGATTTGAACCATTCCTGTGACACTAGTTATAGATTCCGATGCTTCACTCCAGGTTTACTGTTTCCCTCTGAAGTTCTTATTGACGATGAAACACAGAAATTGCATCGGAATTAAATATAAAAGGTACAATGCCGACTTAAGTACAAGAAAACTGACTCTTCTTACTGTCTATGTTTAGAACCATTCCTGTGACACTAGTTATAGATTCCGATGCTTCACTTCAGGTTTACTGTATCCCTCTGACCTTCTTATTGACGATGAAACACAGAAATTGCATCGGAATTAAATACAAAAGGCACAATGCCGACTTAAGTACAAGATAACTGACTCTTCTTACTGTCTGTGGTTTGAACTATTCCTGTTGCACTAGTTATAGATTCCGATGCTTCACTTCAGGTTTACTGTATCCCTCTGACGTTCTTATTGACGATGAAACATAGAAATTGCATCGGAATTAAATTGAAAATGCACAATGCCGACTTAAGTACAAGAAAACTAACTCTTCTTACAGTCTATGTTTTGAACCATTCCTGTGACACTACTTATAGATTCCGAAGCTTCACTTCAGGTTTACTATATCCCTCTGACCTTCTTATTGACGATGAAACACCGAAATTGCATCGGAATTAAATACAAAAGGCACATTGCCGAATTAAGTACAAGAAAACTGACTCTTCTTACTGCCTATGTTTTGAACCATTCCTGTGACACTAGTTATAGATTCCGATGCTTCACTTCAGGTTTACTGTATCCCACTGACCTTCTTATTCACGATGAAACACAGATATTGCATCGGACTTAAATACAAATGGCACAATGCCAACTCAAGTACAGGAAGACTGGCTCTTCTTACTGTCTATGTTTTGAACCATTCCTGTGCCACTAGTTATAAATTCCGATGCTTCACTTCAGGTTTACTGTATCCCTCTGACCTTCTTATTGACGATGAAACACAGAAATTGCATCGGAATTGAATAGAAAAGGCACTATGCCGATTAAGTACATGAAAACTGATTCTTCTTACTATCTATGTTTGAGCCATTCCTGTGACACTAGTTATAGATTCCGATGCTTCACTTCAGGTTTATTGTATCCCTCTGACCTTCTTATTGACGATGAAACACAGATATTGCATCGGACTTAAATACAAAAGGCACATTGCCGACTTAAGTACAAGAAAACTGACTCTTCTTACTGCCTATGTTTTGAACCATTCCTGTGACACTAGTTATAGATTCCGATGCTCCACTTCAGGTTTACTGTATCCCACTGACCTTCTTATTCACGATGAAACACAGATATTGCATCGGACTTAAATACAAAAGGCACAATGCCAACACAAGTACAAGAAAACTGGCTCTTCTTACTGTCTATGTTTTGAACCATTCCTGTGACACTAGTTATAGATTCCGATGCTTCACTTCAGGTTTACTGTATCCCTCTGTCCTTCTTATTGACGATGAAACACAGAAATAGCATCGGAATTAAATACAAAAGGCACAATGCCGACTTAAGTACAAGAAAACTGACTTTTCTTACTGTCTATGATTTGAAAAATTCCTGTGACACTAGTTATAGATTCCGATGCTTCACTCAAGGTTTACTGTATCCCTCTGACCTTCTTATTGACGATGAAACTCAGAGATTGCATCCGAATTAATACAAAAGGCACAATGCCGATATAAGAACAAGAAAACTGACTCCTCTTACCGTCTATGTTTTGAACCATTCCTGTGACACTAGTTATAGATCCGATGCTTCACTTCAGGTTTACAGTATCCCTCTGACCTTCTTATTGACGATGAAACACAGAAATTGCATCGGAATAAAATACAAAAGGCACAATGCCGACGTAAGTACAAGAAGACTGACTCTTCATACTGTCTATGTTTTGAACCATTCCTGTGGCACTAGTTATAGATTCCGATGCTTCACTTCAGGTTTACTGTATCCCTCTGACCTTCTTATTGACGATGAAACACAGATATTGCATCGGAATTATATACAAAAGGCAAATGCCGACTTAAGTACAAGAAAATTGACTCTTCTCACTGTCTATGTTTTGAACCATACCTTTGACACTAGTTATATATTCCGATGCTTCACTTCAGGTTTACTGTATCCCTCTGACCTTCTTATTGACAAAGAAACACAGTGATTGCATCGGAATTAAATACAAAAGGCACAATGCTGACTTAAGTACAAGAAAACTGACTCTTCTCACTCTCTATGTTTTGAACCATACATGTGACACTAGTTATAGATTCCGATGCTTCACTTCAGGTTTACAGTATCCCTCTGACCTTCTTATTGACGATGAAACACAGAAATTGGATCGGAATTAAATAAAAAAGGCACAATGCCGTCTTAAGTACAAGAAAACCGACTCTTCTTACTGTCTATGCTTTGAACCTTTCCTGTGACACTAGTTATTGATTCCAATGCTTCACTTCAGGTTTACTGTATCCCTCTGACCTTCCTATTGAGGATGAAACACAGAAATTGCATCGGAACTAAATACAAAAGGCACATGGCCGACTTAAGTACAAGAAAACTGACTCTTCTTACTGCCTATGTTTTGAACCATTCCTGTGACACTAGTTATTGATTCTGATGCTTCACTTCAGGTTTACTGTAACCCTCTGACCTCCTTATTGGCGATGAAACACAGTGATTGCATCGGAATTAAATACAAAAGGCACAATGCCGTCTTAAGTACATGAAAACTGACTCTTCTTACTGTCTATTTTAGAACCATTCCTGTGACACTAGATATAGATTCCGATGCTTCACTTCAGGTTTACTGTATCCCTCTGTCCTTCTTATTGACGATGAAACACAGAAATAGCATCGGAATTAAATACAAAAGGCACAATGCCGTCTTAAGTACAAGAAAACTGACTCTTCTTACTGTCTATGCTTTGAACCATTCATGTGACCCTCGTTATAGATTCCGATGCTTCGCTTCAGGTTAACTGTATCCCTCTGACCTTCTTATTGACGATGAAACACAGAAATTGCTTCGGAATTAAATACAAAAGGCACAATGAAGACTTAAGTACAAGAAAACTGACTCTTCTTACTGTCTATGATTTGAACCATTCCTGTGACACTAGTTATAGATTCCGATGCTTCAATTCAGGTTTAGTGTTTCCGTCTGAAGATCTTATTGACGATGAAACACAGAAATTGCATCGGAATTAAATATGAACGGCACAATGCCGACTTAAGAACAAGGAAACTGACTCTTCTTACTGTCTATGTTTAGAACCATTCCTGTGACACTAGTTATAGATTCCGATGCTTTTCTTCAGGTTTACTGTATCCCTCTGACCTTCTTATTGATGATGAAACACAGAAATTGCATCGGAATTAAATACAAAGGGCACAATGCCGACTTAAGTACAAGAAAACTGACTCTTCTTACTGTCTATTTTAGAACCATTCCTGTGACACTAGTTATAGATTCCGATGCTTCACTTCAGGTTTACTGTATCCCTCTGTCCTTCTTATTGACGATGAAACACAGAAATAGCATCGGAATTAAATACAAAAGGCACAATGCCGTCTTAAGTACAAGAAAACTGACTCTTCTTACTGTCTATGCTTTGAACCATTCATGTGACCCTCGTTATAGATTCCGATGCTTAGCTTCAGGATTACTGTATCCCTCTGACCTTCTTATTGACGATGAAACACAGAAATAGCATCGGAATTAGATACATAGGCACAATGCCGACTTAAGTACAAGAAGACTGGCTCTTCTTACGGTCTATGCTTTTAACCATTCCTGTGACACTAGTTATAGATTCCGATGCTTCACTTCGGGTTTACCGTTTCCCTCTGACCTTCTTATTGACGATGAAACACAGAAATTGCATCGGAATTAAATAGAAAAGGCACAATGCCGACTTAAGTTCAAGAAAACTGACTCTTCTTACTGTCTATGTTTTGACCCATTCCCGTGACACTAGTTATAGATTCCGATGCTTCACTTCAGGTTTACTGTATCCCTCTGACCGTCTTATTGAGGACGAAACACAGAAGTTGCATCGGAATTAAATACAAAAGGCACAATGCCGACTTAAGTACAAGAAGACTGCCTCTTATTACTGTCTATGTTTGAACCATTATCGTGACACTACTTATAGATTCCGATGCTTCACTTCAGGTTCACTGTATCCCTCTGACCTTCTTATTGACAATGAAACACAGAAATTGCATCGGAATTAAATACAAAAGGCACAATGCTGACTAAAGTACAAGAAAACTAACTCTTCTTATTGTCTATGTTTGAACCTTTCCTGTGAGACCAGTTTCAGATTCCGATGCTTCACTTCCGGTTTACTGTATCCCTTGGACCATCTTATTGACGATGAAACACAGAAATTGCAACGGAATTAAATACAAAAGGCACAATGCCGACTTAAGTACAAGAAGACTGACTCTTCTTACTGACTATGTTTTGAACATTTCCTGTGAGACCAGTTTTAGTTTCTGATGCTTCACTATGTGTTTTCTGTATCGCTTGGACCTTCTTATTGACGATGAAACACAGAAATTGCATCGGAATTAAATACAAAAGGCACAACGCCGACTTAAGTACAAGAAAACTGACTCCTCTTACTGTCTATGTTTTGAACCATTCCTGTGACACTAGTTATAGATTCCGATGCTTCACTTCAGGTTTACTGTATCCCTCTTACCTTCTTATTGACGATGAAATACAGAAATTGCATCGGAATTAATTCCAAAGGCACAATGCCGACTTAAGTACAAGAAAACTGACTCTTCTTACTGTCTATGATTTAAACCAATCCTGTGAAACTAGTTGTCGATTCCGATGCTTCACTTCAGGTTTACTGTATAGCTCTGACCTTCTTATTGACAATGAAACACCGAAATTGCATCGGAATTAAATACAAAAGGCACAATGCCGAGTTAAGTACAAGAAAACTGACTCTTATTACTGTCTATGTTTGAACTATTCCTGTGACACTAGTTATAGATTCCGATGCTTCACTGTAGGTTTACTGTATCCCTCTGACCTTCTTATTGAAGATGAAACACAGAAATTGCATCGGAATTAAATAGAAAAGGCACAATGCCGACTTAAGTACAAGAAAACTGACTCTTCTTACTGTCTATGCTTTTGACCCATACCCGTGACACTAGTTATAGGTTACGATGCTTCACTTCAGGTTTACTGTATCTCTCTGACCTTCTTGTTGACGATGAAACACAGAAATTGCAACGGAATTAAATACAAAAGCACAATGCCGACTTAAGTACTAGAAAACTGACTCTTCTTACTGTATTTGTTTTGTACCATTCCTGTGACACTAGTTATAGATTCCGATGCTTCACTTCAGGTTTACTGTATCCCTCTGACCTTCTTATTGACGATGAAACACAGAAATTGCATCGGAATTAAATACAAAAGGCACAATGCCGTCTTAAGTACAAGAAAACTGACTCCTCTTACCGTCTATGTTTTGAACCATTCCTGTGACACTAGTTATAGATTCCGATGTTTCACTTCAGGCTCACTGTATCCCTCTGACCTTCTTATTGACGATGAAACACAGATATTGCATCGGAATTAAATACAAAAATGCACAATGCTGACTTAAGTACAACAAAAATGACTCTTCTTACAGTCTATGTTTTGAACCTTTCCTGTGAGACCAGCTTCAGATTCCTAAGCTTCACTTCCGGTTTACTGTATCCCTTGGACCATCTTGTTGACGATGAAACACAGAAATTGTATCGGAATTAAATACAAAAGGCACAACGCCGACGTAAATACAAGAAGACTGACTCTTCTTACTGACCATTTTTTGAACATTTCCTGTGAGACCAGTTTTAGATTCTGATGCTTCACTATGTGTTTTCTGTATCCCTTGGACCTTCTTATTGACGTTGAAACACAGAAATTGCATCGGAATTAAATACAAAAGGCACAACGCCGACTTAAGTGCAAGAAAACTGACTCTTCCTACTGTCTATGCTTTGAACCATTCCTGTGACACTAGTTATAGATTCCGATGCTTCACTTCAGGTTCACTGTATCCCTCTGACCTTCTTATTGCCGATGAAACACAGAAATTCCATCGGAATAAATACAAAAGGCACAATGCCGACTTAAGTACAAGAAGACTGACTCTTATTACTGTCTTTGTTTTGAACCATTCCTCTGATACTAGTTATAGATTCCGATGCTTTACTTCAGGTTCACTGTATCACTCTGACCTACTTATTGACGATGAAATACTGAAATTCCTTCGGAATTAAATACAAACGGCACAATGCCGACTTAAGTACAAGAAAACTGACTCTTCTTACTGTCTATGTTTTGACCCACACCCGTGACACTAGTTATAGATTACGATGCTTCACTTCAGGTTTACTGTATCCCTCTGACCTTCTTATTGACGATGAAACACAGATATTGCATCGGAATTAAATACAAAAGGCCCAATGCCGATATAAGTACAAGAAAACTAACTCCTCTTACCGTCTATGTTTTGAACCATTCCTGTGACACTAGTTATAGATCCGATGCTTCACTTCAGGTTCACTGTATCCCTCTGACCTCCTTATTGACGATGAAACACAGAAATTGCATCGGAATTAAAAACAAAAGGCACAATGCAGTCTTAAGTACAAGAAAACTGACTCTTCTTACTGTCTATGCTTTGAACCATTCATGTGACCCTCGTTATAGATTCCGATGCTTAGCTTCAGGTTTACTGTATCCCTCTGACCTTCTTATTGACGATGAAACACAGAAATTGCTTCGGAATTAAATACAAAAGGCACAATGAAGACTTAAGTACAAGAAAACTGACTCTTCTTACTGCCTATGATTTGAACCATTCCTGTGACACTAGTTATAGATTCCGATGCTTCACTCCATGTTTACTGTTTCCCTCTGAAGTTCTTATTGACGATGAAACACAGAAATTGCATCGGAATTAAATATAAAAGGTACAATGCCGACTTAAGTACAAGAAAACTGACTCTTCTTACTGTCTATGTTTAGAACCATTCCTGTGACACTAGTTATAGATTCCGATGCTTCACTTCAGGTTTACTGTATCCCTCTGACCTTCTTATTGACGATGAAACACAGAAATTGCATCGGAATTAAATACCAAAAGCAGAATGCCGACTTAAGTACAAGATAACTGACTCTTCTTACTGTCTGTGGTTTGAACTATTCCTGTTGCACTAGTTATAGATTCCGATGCTTCACTTCAGGTTTACTGTATCCCTCTGACCTTCTTATTGACGATGAAACATAGAAATTGCATCGGAATTAAATTGAAAAGGCACAATGCCGACTTAAGTACAAGAAAACTAACTCTTCTTACAGTCTATGTTTTGAACCATTCCTGTGACACTACTTACAGACTCCGAAGCTTCACTTCAGGTTTACTATATCCCTCTGACCTTCCTATTGACGATGAAACACCGAAATTGCATCGGAATTAAATACAAAAGGCACATTGCCGAATTAAGTACAAGAAAACTGACTCTTCTTACTGCCTATGTTTTGAACCATTCCTGTGACACTAGTTATAGATTCCGATGCTTCACTTCAGGTTTACTGTATCCCACTGACCTTCTTATTCACGATGAAACACAGATATTGCATCGGACTTAAATACAAATGGCACAATGCCAACTCAAGTACAGGAAGACTGGCTCTTCTTACTGTCTATGTTTTGAACCATTCCTGTGACACTAGTTATAAATTCCGATGCTTCACTTCAGGTTTACTGTATCCCTCTGACCTTCTTATTGACGATGAAACACAGAAATTGCATCGGAATTGAATAGAAAAGGCACTATGCCGATTAAGTACATGAAAACTGATTCTTCTTACTATCTATGTTTGAACCATTCCTGTGACACTAGTTATGGATTCCGATGCTTCACTTCAGGTTTATTGTATCCCTCTGACCTTCTTATTGACGATGAAACACAGATATTGCATCGGACTTAAATACAAAAGGCACATTGCCGACTTAAGTACAAGAAAACTGACTCTTCTTACTGCCTGTGTTTTGAACCATTCCTGTGACACTAGTTATAGATTCCGCTGCTCCACTTCAGGTTTACTGTATCCCACTGACCTTCTTATTCACGATGAAACACAGATATTGCATCGGACTTAAATACAAAAGGCACAATGCCAACTCAAGTACAAGAAAACTGGCTCTTCTTACTGTCTATGTTTTGAACCATTCCTGTGACACTAGTTATAGATTCCGATGCTTCACTTCAGGTTTACTGTATCCCTCTGTCCTTCTTATTGACGATGAAACACAGAAATAGCATCGGAATTAAATACAAAAGGCACAATGCCGACTTAAGTACAAGAAAACTGACTCTTCTTACTGTCTATGATTTGAAAAATTCCTGTGACACTAGTTATAGATTCCGATGCTTCACTCAAGGTTTACTGTATCCCTCTGACCTTCTTATTGACTATGAAACTCAGAGATTGCATCCGTATTAATACAAAAGGCACAATGCCGATATAAGAACAAGAAAACTGACTCCTCTTACCGTCTATGTTTAGAACCATTCCTGTGACACTAGTTATAGATCCGATGCTTCACTTCAGGTTTACAGTATCCCTCTGACCTTCTTATTGACGATGAAACACAGAAATTGCATCGGAATAAAATACAAAAGGCACAATGCCGACGTAAGTACAAGTAGACTGACTCTTCATACTGTCTATGTTTTGAACCATTCCTGTGGCACTAGTTATAGATTCCGATGCTTCACTTCAGGTTTACTGTATCCCTCTGACCTTCTTATTGACGATGAAAAACAGATATTGCATCGGAATTATATACAAAAGGCAAATGCCGACTTAAGTACAAGAAAATTGACTCTTCTCACTGTCTATGTTTTGAACCATACCTTTGACACTAGTTATAGATTCCGATGCTTCACTTCAGGTTTACTGTATCCCTCTGACCTTCTTATTGACAAAGAAACACAGTGATTGCATCGGAATTAAATACAAAAGGCACAATGCTGACTTAAGTACAAGAAAACTGACTCTTCTCACTCTCTATGTTTTGAACCATATATGTGACACTAGTTATAGATTCCGATGCTTCACTTCAGGTTTCCAGTATCCCTCTGACCTTCTTATTGACGATGAAACACAGAAATTGGATCGGAATTAAATAGAAAAGGCACAATGCCGTCTTAAGTACAAGAAAACCGACTCTTCTTACTGTCTATGCTTTGAACCTTTCCTGTGACACTAGTTATAGATTCCAATGCTTCAGTTCAGGTTTACTGTATCCCTCTGACCTTCCTATTGAGGATGAAACACAGAAATTGCATCGGAACTAAATACAAAAGGCACATGGCCGACTTAAGTACAAGAAAACTGACTCTTCTTACTGCCTATGTTTTGAACCAATCCTGTGACACTAGTTATCGATTCTGATGCTTCACTTCAGGTTTACTGTAACCCTCTGACCTTATTATTGGCGATGAAACACAGTAATTGCATCGGAATTAAATACAAAAGGCACAATGCCATCTTAAGTACATGAAAACTGACTCTTCTTACTGTCTATTTTAGAACCATTCCTGTGACACTAGATATAGATTCCGATGCTTCACTTCAGGTTTACTGTATCCCTCTGTCCTTCTTATTGACGATGAAACACAGAAATAGCATCGGAATTAAAAACAAAATGCACAATGCCGTCTTAAGTACAAGAAAACTGACTCTTCTTACTGTCTATGCTTTGAACCATTCATGTGACCCTCGTTATAGATTCCGATGCTTCGCTTCAGGTTAACTGTATCCCTCTGACCTTCTTATTGACTATGAAACACAGAAATTGCTTCGGAATTAAATACAAAAGGCACAATGAAGACTTAAGTACAAGAAAACTGACTCTTCTTACTGTCTATGATTTGAACCATTCCTGTGACACTAGTTATAGATTCCGATGCTTCAATTCAGGTTTAGTGTTTCCGTCTGAAGATCTTATTGACGATGAAACACAGAAATTGCATCGGAATTAAATATGAAAGGCACAATGCCGACTTAAGAACAAGGAAACTGACTCTTCTTACTGTCTATGTTTAGAACCATTCCTGTGACACTAGTTATAGATTCCGATGCTTTTCTTCAGGTTTACTGTATCCCTCTGACCTTCTTATTGATGATGAAACACAGAAATTGCATCGGAATTAAATACAAAGGGCACAATGCCGACTTAAGTACAAGAAAACTGACTCTTCTTACTGTCTATTTTAGAACCATTCCTGTGACACTAGTTATAGATTCCGATGCTTCACTTCAGGTTTACTGTATCCCTCTGTCCTTCTTATTGACGATGAAACACAGAAATAGAATCGGAATTAAATACAAAAGGCACAATGCCGTCTTAAGTACAAGAAAACTGACTCTTCTTACTGTCTATGATTTGAACCATTCATGTGACCCTCGTTATAGATTCCGATGCTTAGCTTCAGGTTTACTGTATCCCTCTGACCTTCTTATTGACGATGACAAACAGAAATTGCTTCGGAATTAAATACAAAAGGCACAATGATGACTTAAGTACAAGAAAACTGACTCTTCTTACTGCCTATGATTTGAACCATTCCTGTGACACTAGTTATAGATTCCGATGCTTCACTTCAGGTTTACTGTTTCCCTCTGAAGTTCTTATTGACGATGAAACACAGAAATTGCATCGGAATTAAATATAAAAGGTACAATGCCGACTTAAGTACAAGAAAACTGACTCTTCTTACTGTCTATGTTTAGAACCATTCCTGTGACACTAGTTATAGATTCCGATGCTTCACTTCAGGTTTACTGTATCCCTCTGACCTTCTTATTGACGATGAAATACAGATATTGCTTCGGAATTATATACAAAAGGCACAATGCCGAATTAAGTACAAGAAAACTGACTCTTCTTACTGCCTATGTTTTGAACCATTCCTGTGACACTAGTTATAGATTCCGATGCTTCACTTCAGGTTTACTGTATCCCTCTGACCTTCTTATTGACGATGAAACACAGAAATTGCATCGGAATTGAATAGAAAAGGCACTGTGCCGATTAAGTACATGAAAACTGATTCTTCTTACTATCTATGTTTGAACCATTCCTGTGACACTAGTTATAGATTCCGATGCTTCACTTCAGGTTTATTGTATCCCTCTGACCTTCTTATTGACGATGAAACACAGATATTGCATCGGACTTAAATACAAAAGGCACATTGCCGACTTAAGTACAAGAAAACTGACTCTTCTTACTGCCTATGTTTTGAACCATTCCTGTGACACTAGTTATAGATTCCGATGCTCCACTTCAGGTTTACTGTATCCCACTGACCTTCTTATTCACGATGAAACACAGATATTGCATCGGACTTAAATACAAAAGGCACAATGCCAACTCAAGTACAAGAAGACTGGCTCTTCTTACTGTCTATGTTTTGAACCATTCCTGTGACACTAGTTATAGATTCCGATACTTCACTTCAGGTTTACTGTATCCCTCTGTCCTTCTTATTGACGATGAAACACAGAAATAGCATCGGAATTAAATACAAAAGGCACAATGCCGACTTAAGTACAAGAAAACTGACTGTTCTTACTGTCTATGATTTGAAAAATTCCTGTGACACTAGTTATAGATTCCGATGCTTCACTTAAGGTTTACTGTATCCCTCTGACCTTCTTATTGACGATGAAACTCAGAGATTGCATCCGAATTAATACAAAAGGCACAATGCCGATATAAGAACAAGAAAACTGACTCCTCTTACCGTCTATGTTTTGAACCATTCCTGTGACACTAGTTATAGATCCGATGCTTCACTTCAGGTTTACAGTATCCCTCTGACCCTCTTATTGACGATGAAACACAGAAATTGCATCGGAATAAAATACAAAAGGCACAATGCCGACGTAAGTACAAGAAGACTGACTCTTCTTACTGTCTATGTTTTGAACCATTCCTGTGGCACTAGTTATAGATTCCGATGCTTCACTTCAGGTTTACTGTATCCCTCTGACCTTCTTATTGACGATGAAACACAGATATTGCATCGGAATTAAATACAAAAGGCAAATGCCGACTTAAGTACAAGAAAATTGACTCTTCTCACTGTCTATGTTTTGAACCATACCTTTGACACTAGTTATAGATTCCGATGCTTCACTTCAGGTTTACTGTATCCCTCTGACCTTCTTATTGACAAAGAAACACAGATCTTGCATCGGAATTAAATACAAAACGCACAATACCGACTTAAATACAAGAAAACCGACTCTTCTTACTGTCTATGTTTTGAACCATTCCTGTGACACTAGTTATAGATTCCGATGCTTCACTTCAGGTTTACTGTATCCCACAGACCTTCTTATTGACCATGAACCACAGAAATTGTATCGAAATTAAATACAAAAGGCACAATGCTGACTTAAGTACAAGAAAACTGACTCTTCTCACTGTCTATGTTTTGAACCATACATGTGACACTAGTTATAGATTCCGATGCTTCACTTCAGGTTTACAGTATCCCTCTGACCTTCTTATTGACGATGAAACACAGAAATTGGATCGGAATTAAATAAAAAAGGCACAATGCCGTCTTAAGTACAAGAAAACCGACTCTTCTTACTGTCTAAGCTTTGAACCTTTCCTGTGACACTAGTTATAGATTCCAATGCTTCACTTCAGGTTTACTGTATCCCTCTGACCTTCCTATTGACGATGAAACACAGAAATTGCATCGGAATTAAATACAAAAGGCACATGGCCTACTTAAGTACAAGAAAGCTGACTCTTCTTACTGCCTATGTTTTGAACCATTCCTGTGACACTAGTTGTCGATTCTGATGCTTCACTTCAGGTTTACTGTAACCCTCTGACCACCTTATTGGCGATGAAACACAGTAATTGCATCGGAATTAAATACAAAAGGCACAATGCCGTCTTAAGTACATGAAAACTGTCTCTTCTTACTGTCTATGCTTTGAACCATTCATGTGACCCTCGTTATAGATTCCGATGCTTCGCTTCAGGTTTACTGTATCCCTCTGACCTTCTTATTGACGATGAAACACAGAAATTGCTTCGGAATTGAATACAAAAGGCACAATGAAGACTTAAGTACAAGAAAACCGACTCTTCTTACTGTCTATGATTTGAACCATTCCTGTGACACTAGTTATAGATTCCGATGCTTCAATTCAGGTTTAGTGTTTCCGTCTGAAGATCTTATTGACGATGAAACACAGAAATTGTATCGGAATTAAATATGAAAGGCACAATGCCGACTTAAGAACAAGAAAACTGACTCTTCTTACTGTCTATGTTTAGAACCATTCCTGTGACACTAGTTATAGATTCCGATGCTTTTCTTCAGGTTTACTGTATCCCTCTGACCTTCTTATTGACGATGAAACACAGAAATTGCATCGGAATTAAATACAAAGGGCACAATGCCGACTTAAGTACAAGAAAACTGACTCTTCTTACTGTCTATTTTAGAACCATTCCTGTGACACTAGTTATAGATTCCGATGCTTCACTTAAGGTTTACTGTATCCCTCTGACCTTCTTATTGTCGATGAAACACAGCGATTGCATCCGAATTAATACAAAAGGTACAATGCCGACTTAAGTACAAGAAAACTGACTCTTCTTACTGTCTATGCTTTGAACCATTCATGTGACACTCGTTATAGATTACGATGCTTTACTTCAGGTTTACTGTATCCCTCTGACCTTCTTATTGACGATGAAACACAGAAATAGCATCGGAATTAAATACAAAAGGCACAATGCCGACTTAAGTACAAGATAACTGACTCTTCTTACTGTCTATGGTTTGAACCATTCCTGTGACACTAGTTATTGATTCCGATGCTTCACTTCAGGTTAACTGTATCCCTCTGACCTTCTTATTGACAATGTAACATAGAAATTGCATCGGAATTAAATTGAAAAGGCACAATGCCGACTTAAGTAAAAGAAAACTAACTCTTCTAAGTGTCCTATGTTTGAACCATTCCTGTTACACTAGTTATAGATTCCGATGCTTCACTTTAGGTTTACTGTATCCCTCTGACCTTCTTATTGACCATGAAACACAGATATTGCATCGGAATTAAATACAAAAGGCACAATGCCGACTTAAGTACAAGAAAACTGACTCTTCTTACTGTCTATGTTTTGAACCATTCCTGTGACACTAGTTATTGATTCCGATGCTTCACTTCAGGTTTACTGTATCCCTCTGACCTTCTTATTGACGATGAAACATAGAAATTGCATCGGAAATTAAATAGAAAAGGTACAATGCCGTCTTAAGTACAAGAAAACTAACTCTTCTAACTGTCTATGTTTGAACCATTCCTGTTACACTAGTTATAGATTCCGATGCTTCACTTCAGGTTTACAGTATCCCTCTGACCTTCTTATTGACGATTAAACACAGTAATTGGATCGGGAATTAAATAAAAAAGGCACAATGCCGTCTTAAGTACAAGAGAACTGACTCTTCTTACTGTCTATGCTTTTGAACCTTTCCTGTGACACTAGTTATAGATTCCAATGCTTCACTTCATGTTTACTGTATCCCTCTGACCTTCTTATTGACGATGAAACACAGAAATTGCATCGGAATTAAATACAAAAGGCACATGGCCGACTAAAGTACAAGAAAACTGACTCTTCTTACTGTCTATGTTTTTGAACCATTCCTGTGACACTAGTTATCGATTCTGATGCTTCACTTCAGGTTTTTTTGTAACCCTCTGACCTCCTTATTGACGATGAAGCACTGAAATTGCATCGGAATTAAATACAAAAGGCACAATGCCGTCTTAAGTACAAGAAAACTGACTCCTCTTACTGTCTATGCTTTGAACCATTCATGTGACCCTCGTTATAGATTCCGATGCTTCGCTTCAGGTTTACTGTATCCCTCTGACCTACTTATTGACGATGAAACACAGAAATTGCTTCGGAATTAAATACAAAAGGCACAATGAAGACTTAAGTACAAGAAAACTGACTCTTCTTACTGTCTATGATTTGAACCATTCCTGTGACACTAGTTATAGATTCCGATGCTTCACTTCAGGTTTACTGTTTCGCTCTGAAGTTCTTATTGACGAGGAAACACAGAAATTGCATCGGAATTAAATATAAAAGGCACAATGCCGACTTAAGAACAAGAAAACTGACTCTTCTTACTGTCTATGTTTAGAACCATTCCTGTGGACACTAGTTATAGATTCCGATGCTTCACTTCAGGTTTACTGTATCCCTCTGACCTTCATATTGACGATGAAACACAGAAATTGCATCGGAATTAAATACAAAAGGCACAATGCCGACTTAAGTACAAGAAAACTGACTCTTCTTACTGTCTATTATTGAACCATTCCTGTGACACTAGTTATAGATTCCAATGCTTCACTTCAGGTTTACTGTATCCCTCTGACCTTCTTATTGACGATGAAACACAGAAATAGCATCGGAATTAAATACAAAAGGCACAATGCCGTCTTAAGTACAAGAAAACTGACTCCTCTTACTGTCTATGCTCTAAACCATTCATGTGACCCTCGTTATAGATTCCGATGCTTCGCTTCAGGTTAACTGTATCACTCTGACCTTCTTATTGACGATGAAACACAGAAATTGCTTCGGAATTAAATACAAAAGGCACAATGAAGACTTAAGTACAAAAAACTGACTCTTCTTAATGTCTATGATTTGAACCATTCCTGTGACACTAGTTATAGATTCCGATGCTTCACTTCAGGTTTACTGTATCCCACAGACCTTCTTATTGACCATGAACCACAGAAATTGTATCGAAATTAAATACAAAAGGCACAATGCTGACTTAAGTACAAGAAAACTGACTCTTCTCACTGTCTATGTTTTGAACCATACATGTGACACTAGTTATAGATTCCGATGCTTCACTTCAGGTTTACAGTATCCCTCTGACCTTCTTATTGACGATGAAACACAGAAATTGGATCGGAATTAAATAAAAAAGGCACAATGCCGTCTTAAGTACAAGAAAACCGACTCTTCTTACTGTCTAAGCTTTGAACCTTTCCTGTGACACTAGTTATAGATTCCAATGCTTCACTTCAGGTTTACTGTATCCCTCTGACCTTCCTATTGACGATGAAACACAGAAATTGCATCGGAATTACATACAAAAGGCACATGGCCGACTTAAGTACAAGAAAGCTGACTCTTCTTACTGCCTATGTTTTGAACCATTCCTGTGACACTAGTTGTCGATTCTGATGCTTCACTTCAGGTTTACTGTAACCCTCTGACCACCTTATTGGCGATGAAACACAGTAATTGCATCGGAATTAAATACAAAAGGCACAATGCCGTCTTAAGTACATGAAAACTGTCTCTTCTTACTGTCTATGCTTTGAACCATTCATGTGACCCTCGTTATAGATTCCGATGCTTCGCTTCAGGTTTACTGTATCCCTCTGACCTTCTTATTGACGATGAAACACAGAAATTGCTTCGGAATTGAATACAAAAGGCACAATGAAGACTTAAGTACAAGAAAACCGACTCTTCTTACTGTCTATGATTTGAACCATTCCTGTGACACTAGTTATAGATTCCGATGCTTCAATTCAGGTTTAGTGTTTCCGTCTGAAGATCTTATTGACGATGAAACACAGAAATTGTATCGGAATTAAATATGAAAGGCACAATGCCGACTTAAGAACAAGAAAACTGACTCTTCTTACTGTCTATGTTTAGAACCATTCCTGTGACACTAGTTATAGATTCCGATGCTTTTCTTCAGGTTTACTGTATCCCTCTGACCTTCTTATTGACGATGAAACACAGAAATTGCATCGGAATTAAATACAAAGGGCACAATGCCGACTTAAGTACAAGAAAACTGACTCTTCTTACTGTCTATTTTAGAACCATTCCTGTGACACTAGTTATAGATTCCGATGCTTCACTTCAGGGTTACTGTATCCCTCTGTCCTTCTTATTGACGATGAAACACAGAAATAGCATCGGAATTAAATACAAAAGGCACAATGCCGACTTAAGTACAAGAAAACTGACTCCTCTTACTGTCTATGTTTTGAACCATTCCTGTGACACTAGTTATAGATTCCGATGCTTCACTTAAGGTTTACTGTATCCCTCTGACCTTCTTATTGTCGATGAAACACAGCGATTGCATCCGAATTAATACAAAAGGTACAATGCCGACTTAAGTACAAGAAAACTGACTCTTCTTACTGTCTATGTTTTGAACCATTCATGTGACACTCGTTATAGATTACGATGCTTTACTTCAGGTTTACTGTATCCCTCTGACCTTCTTATTGACGATGAAACACAGAAATAGCATCGGAATTAAATACAAAAGGCACAATGCCGACTTAAGTACAAGATAACTGACTCTTCTTACTGTCTATGGTTTGAACCATTCCTGTGACACTAGTTATTGATTCCGATGCTTCACTTCAGGTTAACTGTATCCCTCTGACCTTCTTATTGACAATGTAACATAGAAATTGCATCGGAATTAAATTGAAAAGGCACAATGCCGACTTAAGTAAAAGAAAACTAACTCTTCTAAGTGTCTATGTTTGAACCATTCCTGTTACACTAGTTATAGATTCCGATGCTTCACTTCAGGTTTACAGTATCCCTCTGACCTTCTTATTGACGATTAAACACAGTAATTGGATCGGAATTAAATAAAAAAGGCACAATGCCGTCTTAAGTACAAGAGAACTGACTCTTCTTACTGTCTATGCTTTGAACCTTTCCTGTGACACTAGTTATAGATTCCAATGCTTCACTTCATGTTTACTGTATCCCTCTGACCTTCTTATTGACGATGAAACACAGAAATTGCATCGGAATTAAATACAAAAGGCACATGGCCGACTAAAGTACAAGAAAACTGACTCTTCTTACTGTCTATGTTTTGAACCATTCCTGTGACACTAGTTATCGATTCTGATGCTTCACTTCAGGTTTTTTGTAACCCTCTGACCTCCTTATTGACGATGAAGCACTGAAATTGCATCGGAATTAAATACAAAAGGCACAATGCCGTCTTAAGTACAAGAAAACTGACTCCTCTTACTGTCTATGCTTTGAACCATTCATGTGACCCTCGTTATAGATTCCGATGCTTCGCTTCAGGTTTACTGTATCCCTCTGACCTACTTATTGACGATGAAACACAGAAATTGCTTCGGAATTAAATACAAAAGGCACAATGAAGACTTAAGTACAAGAAAACTGACTCTTCTTACTGTCTATGATTTGAACCATTCCTGTGACACTAGTTATAGATTCCGATGCTTCACTTCAGGTTTACTGTTTCGCTCTGAAGTTCTTATTGACGAGGAAACACAGAAATTGCATCGGAATTAAATATAAAAGGCACAATGCCGACTTAAGAACAAGAAAACTGACTCTTCTTACTGTCTATGTTTAGAACCATTCCTGTGACACTAGTTATAGATTCCGATGCTTCACTTCAGGTTTACTGTATCCCTCTGACCTTCATATTGACGATGAAACACAGAAATTGCATCGGAATTAAATACAAAAGGCACAATGCCGACTTAAGTACAAGAAAACTGACTCTTCTTACTGTCTATTATTGAACCATTCCTGTGACACTAGTTATAGATTCCAATGCTTCACTTCAGGTTTACTGTATCCCTCTGACCTTCTTATTGACGATGAAACACAGAAATAGCATCGGAATTAAATACAAAAGGCACAATGCCGTCTTAAGTACAAGAAAACTGACTCCTCTTACTGTCTATGCTCTAAACCATTCATGTGACCCTCGTTATAGATTCCGATGCTTCGCTTCAGGTTAACTGTATCACTCTGACCTTCTTATTGACGATGAAACACAGAAATTGCTTCGGAATTAAATACAAAAGGCACAATGAAGACTTAAGTACAAAAAACTGACTCTTCTTAATGTCTATGATTTGAACCATTCCTGTGACACTAGTTATAGATTCCGATGCTTCACTTCAGGTTTACTGTATCCCACAGACCTTCTTATTGACCATGAACCACAGAAATTGTATCGAAATTAAATACAAAAGGCACAATGCTGACTTAAGTACAAGAAAACTGACTCTTCTCACTGTCTATGTTTTGAACCATACATGTGACACTAGTTATAGATTCCGATGCTTCACTTCAGGTTTACAGTATCCCTCTGACCTTCTTATTGACGATGAAACACAGAAATTGGATCGGAATTAAATAAAAAAGGCACAATGCCGTCTTAAGTACAAGAAAACCGACTCTTCTTACTGTCTAAGCTTTGAACCTTTCCTGTGACACTAGTTATAGATTCCAATGCTTCACTTCAGGTTTACTGTATCCCTCTGACCTTCCTATTGACGATGAAACACAGAAATTGCATCGGAATTACATACAAAAGGCACATGGCCGACTTAAGTACAAGAAAGCTGACTCTTCTTACTGCCTATGTTTTGAACCATTCCTGTGACACTAGTTGTCGATTCTGATGCTTCACTTCAGGTTTACTGTAACCCTCTGACCACCTTATTGGCGATGAAACACAGTAATTGCATCGGAATTAAATACAAAAGGCACAATGCCGTCTTAAGTACATGAAAACTGTCTCTTCTTACTGTCTATGCTTTGAACCATTCATGTGACCCTCGTTATAGATTCCGATGCTTCGCTTCAGGTTTACTGTATCCCTCTGACCTTCTTATTGACGATGAAACACAGAAATTGCTTCGGAATTGAATACAAAAGGCACAATGAAGACTTAAGTACAAGAAAACCGACTCTTCTTACTGTCTATGATTTGAACCATTCCTGTGACACTAGTTATAGATTCCGATGCTTCAATTCAGGTTTAGTGTTTCCGTCTGAAGATCTTATTGACGATGAAACACAGAAATTGTATCGGAATTAAATATGAAAGGCACAATGCCGACTTAAGAACAAGAAAACTGACTCTTCTTACTGTCTATGTTTAGAACCATTCCTGTGACACTAGTTATAGATTCCGATGCTTTTCTTCAGGTTTACTGTATCCCTCTGACCTTCTTATTGACGATGAAACACAGAAATTGCATCGGAATTAAATACAAAGGGCACAATGCCGACTTAAGTACAAGAAAACTGACTCTTCTTACTGTCTATTTTAGAACCATTCCTGTGACACTAGTTATAGATTCCGATGCTTCACTTCAGGGTTACTGTATCCCTCTGTCCTTCTTATTGACGATGAAACACAGAAATAGCATCGGAATTAAATACAAAAGGCACAATGCCGACTTAAGTACAAGAAAACTGACTCCTCTTACTGTCTATGTTTTGAACCATTCCTGTGACACTAGTTATAGATTCCGATGCTTCACTTAAGGTTTACTGTATCCCTCTGACCTTCTTATTGTCGATGAAACACAGCGATTGCATCCGAATTAATACAAAAGGTACAATGCCGACTTAAGTACAAGAAAACTGACTCTTCTTACTGTCTATGTTTTGAACCATTCATGTGACACTCGTTATAGATTACGATGCTTTACTTCAGGTTTACTGTATCCCTCTGACCTTCTTATTGACGATGAAACACAGAAATAGCATCGGAATTAAATACAAAAGGCACAATGCCGACTTAAGTACAAGATAACTGACTCTTCTTACTGTCTATGGTTTGAACCATTCCTGTGACACTAGTTATTGATTCCGATGCTTCACTTCAGGTTAACTGTATCCCTCTGACCTTCTTATTGACAATGTAACATAGAAATTGCATCGGAATTAAATTGAAAAGGCACAATGCCGACTTAAGTAAAAGAAAACTAACTCTTCTAAGTGTCTATGTTTGAACCATTCCTGTTACACTAGTTATAGATTCCGATGCTTCACTTTAGGTTTACTGTATCCCTCTGACCTTCTTATTGACCATGAAACACAGATATTGCATCGGAATTAAATACAAAAGGCACAATGCCGACTTAAGTACAAGAAAACTGACTCTTCTTACTGTCTATGTTTTGAACCATTCCTGTGACACTAGTTATTGATTCCGATGCTTCACTTCAGGTTTACTGTTTCGCTCTGAAGTTCTTATTGACGAGGAAACACAGAAATTGCATCGGAATTAAATATAAAAGGCACAATGCCGACTTAAGAACAAGAAAACTGACTCTTCTTACTGTCTATGTTTAGAACCATTCCTGTGACACTAGTTATAGATTCCGATGCTTCACTTCAGGTTTACTGTATCCCTCTGACCTTCATATTGACGATGAAACACAGAAATTGCATCGGAATTAAATACAAAAGGCACAATGAAGACTTAAGTACAAAAAACTTACTCTTCTTAATGTCTATGATTTGAACCATTCCTGTGACACTAGTTATAGATTCCGATGCTTCACTTCAGGTTTACTGTTCCCTCTGAAGTTCTTATTGACGATGAAACACAGAAATTGCATCGGAAATAAATACAAAAGGCACAATGACGACTTAAGTGCAAGAAAACTGACTCTTCTTACTGTCTATGCCTTGAACCATTCCTGTGACACTAGTTATAGATTCCGATGCTTCACTTCAGGTTTACTGTATCCCTCTGACCTTCTTATTGACGATGAAACACAGAAATAGCATCGGAATTAAATACAAAAGGCACAATGCCGTCTTAAGTACAAGAAAACTGACTCCTCTTACTGTCTATGCTCTAAACCATTCATGTGACCCTCGTTATAGATTCCGATGCTTCGCTTCAGGTTAACTGTATCACTCTGACCTTCTTATTGACGATGAAACACAGAAATTGCTTCGGAATTAAATACAAAAGGCACAATGAAGACTTAAGTACAAAAAACTGACTCTTCTTAATGTCTATGATTTGAACCATTCCTGTGACACTAGTTATAGATTCCGATGCTTCACTTCAGGTTTACTGTTCCCTCTGAAGTTCTTATTGACGATGAAACACAGAAATTGCATCGGAAATAAATACAAAAGGCACAATGACGACTTAAGTGCAAGAAAACTGACTCTTCTTACTGTCTATGCCTTGAACCATTCCTGTGACACTAGTTATAGATTCCGATGCTTCAATTCAGGTTCACTGTATCCCTCTGACCTTCTTATTGCCGATGAAACACAGAAATTCCATAGGAATAAATACAAAAGGCACAATGCCGACTTAAGTACAAGAAGACTGACACTTATTACTGTCTTTGTTTTGAACCATTCCTCTGATACTAGTTATAGATTCCGATGCTTTACTTCAGGTTCACTGTATCATTCTGACCTACATATTGACGATGAAATACTGAAATTCCTTCGGAATTAAATACAAACGGCACAATGCCGACTTAAGTACAAGAAAACTGACTCTTCTTACTGTCTATGTTTTGACCCACACCCGACACTAG
This sequence comes from Schistocerca piceifrons, assembly GCF_021461385.2. Classification (NCBI taxonomy): domain Eukaryota; kingdom Metazoa; phylum Arthropoda; class Insecta; order Orthoptera; family Acrididae; genus Schistocerca; species Schistocerca piceifrons. Next base: position 13,761 of record NW_025727862.1, on the reverse strand, counting down.
TTATAGATTACGATGCTTCACTTCAGGTTTACTGTATCCCTCTGACCTTCTTATTGACGATGAAACACAGATATTGCATCGGAATTAAATACAAAAGGCACAATGCCGATATAAGTACAAGAAAACTGACTCCTCCTACCGTCTATGTTATGAACAATTCCTGTGACACTAGTTATAGATCCGATGCTTCACTTCAGGTTCACTGTATCCCTCTGACCTCCTTATTGACGATGAAACACAGAAATTGCATCGGAATTAAAAACAAAAGGCACAATGCCGTCTTAAGTACAAGAAAACTGACTCTTCTTACTGTCTATGCTTTGAACCATTCATGTGACCCTCGTTATAGATTCCGATGCTTAGCTTCAGGTTTACTGTATCCCTCTGACCTTCTTATTGACGATGAAACACAGAAATTGCTTCGGAATTAAATACAAAAGGCACAATGAAGACTTAAGTACAAGAAAACTGACTCTTCTTATTGCCTATGATTTGAACCATTCCTGTGACACTAGTTATAGATTCCGATGCTTCACTCCAGGTTTACTGTTTCCCTCTGAAGTTCTTATTGACGATGAAACACAGAAATTGCATCGGAATTAAATATAAAAGGTACAATGCCGACTTAAGTACAAGAAAACTGACTCTTCTTACTGTCTATGTTTAGAACCATTCCTGTGACACTAGTTATAGATTCCGATGCTTCACTTCAGGTTTACTGTATCCCTCTGACCTTCTTATTGACGATGAAACACAGAAATTGCATCGGAATTAAATACAAAAGGCACAATGCCGACTTAAGTACAAGATAACTGACTCTTCTTACTGTCTGTGGTTTGAACTATTCCTGTTGCACTAGTTATAGATTCCGATGCTTCACTTCAGGTTTACTGTATCCCTCTGACCTTCTTATTGACGATGAAACATAGAAATTGCATCGGAATTAAATTGAAAAGGCACAATGCCGACTTAAGTACAAGAAAACTAACTCTTCTTACAGTCTATGTTTTGAACCATTCCTGTGACACTACTTATAGATTCCGAAGCTTCACTTCAGGTTTACTATATCCCTCTGACCTTCTTATTGACGATGAAACACCGAAATTGCATCGGAATTAAATACAAAAGGCACATTGCCGAATTAAGTACAAGAAAACTGACTCTTCTTACTGCCTATGTTTTGAACCATTCCTGTGACACTAGTTATAGATTCCGATGCTTCACTTCAGGTTTACTGTATCCCACTGACCTTCTTATTCACGATGAAACACAGATATTGCATCGGACTTAAATACAAATGGCACAATGCCAACTCAAGTACAGGAAGACTGGCTCTTCTTACTGTCTATGTTTTGAACCATTCCTGTGCCACTAGTTATAAATTCCGATGCTTCACTTCAGGTTTACTGTATCCCTCTGACCTTCTTATTGACGATGAAACACAGAAATTGCATCGGAATTGAATAGAAAAGGCACTATGCCGATTAAGTACATGAAAACTGATTCTTCTTACTATCTATGTTTGAACCATTCCTGTGACACTAGTTATAGATTCCGATGCTTCACTTCAGGTTTATTGTATCCCTCTGACCTTCTTATTGACGATGAAACACAGATATTGCATCGGACTTAAATACAAAAGGCACATTGCCGACTTAAGTACAAGAAAACTGACTCTTCTTACTGCCTATGTTTTGAACCATTCCTGTGACACTAGTTATAGATTCCGATGCTCCACTTCAGGTTTACTGTATCCCACTGACCTTCTTATTCACGATGAAACACAGATATTGCATCGGACTTAAATACAAAAGGCACAATGCCAACTCAAGTACAAGAAAACTGGCTCTTCTTACTGTCTATGTTTTGAACCATTCCTGTGACACTAGTTATAGATTCCGATGCTTCACTTCAGGTTTACTGTATCCCTCTGTCCTTCTTATTGACGATGAAACACAGAAATAGCATCGGAATTAAATACAAAAGGCACAATGCCGACTTAAGTACAAGAAAACTGACTCTTCTTACTGTCTATGATTTGAAAAATTCCTGTGACACTAGTTATAGATTCCGATGCTTCACTCAAGGTTTACTGTATCCCTCTGACCTTCTTATTGACGATGAAACTCAGAGATTGCATCCAAATTAATACAAAAGGCACAATGCCGATATAAGAACAAGAAAACTGACTCCTCTTACCGTCTATGTTTTGAACCATTCCTGTGACACTAGTTATAGATCCGATGCTTCACTTCAGGTTTACAGTATCCCTCTGACCTTCTTATTGACGATGAAACACAGAAATTGCATCGGAATAAAATACAAAAGGCACAATGCCGACGTAAGTACAAGAAGACTGACTCTTCATACTGTCTATGTTTTGAACCATTCCTGTGGCACTAGTTATAGATTCCGATGCTTCACTTCAGGTTTACTGTATCCCTCTGACCTTCTTATTGACGATGAAACACAGATATTGCATCGGAATTATATACAAAAGGCAAATGCCGACTTAAGTACAAGAAAATTGACTCTTCTCACTGTCTATGTTTTGAACCATACCTTTGACACTAGTTATAGATTCCGATGCTTCACTTCAGGTTTACTGTATCCCTCTGACCTTCTTATTGACAAAGAAACACAGTGATTGCATCGGAATTAAATACAAAAGGCACAATGCTGACTTAAGTACAAGAAAACTGACTCTTCTCACTCTCTATGTTTTGAACCATACATGTGACACTAGTTATAGATTCCGATGCTTCACTTCAGGTTTACAGTATCCCTCTGACCTTCTTATTGACGATGAAACACAGAAATTGGATCGGAATTAAATAAAAAAGGCACAATGCCGTCTTAAGTACAAGAAAACCGACTCTTCTTACTGTCTATGCTTTGAACCTTTCCTGTGACACTAGTTATTGATTCCAATGCTTCACTTCAGGTTTACTGTATCCCTCTGACCTTCCTATTGAGGATGAAACACAGAAATTGCATCGGAACTAAATACAAAAGGCACATGGCCGACTTAAGTACAAGAAAACTGACTCTTCTTACTGCCTATGTTTTGAACCATTCCTGTGACACTAGTTATCGATTCTGATGCTTCACTTCAGGTTTACTGTAACCCTCTGACCTCCTTATTGGCGATGAAACACAGTGATTGCATCGGAATTAAATACAAAAGGCACAATGCCGTCTTAAGTACATGAAAACTGACTCTTCTTACTGTCTATTTTAGAACCATTCCTGTGACACTAGATATAGATTCCGATGCTTCACTTCAGGTTTACTGTATCCCTCTGTCCTTCTTATTGACGATGAAACACAGAAATAGCATCGGAATTAAATACAAAAGGCACAATGCCGTCTTAAGTACAAGAAAACTGACTCTTCTTACTGTCTATGCTTTGAACCATTCATGTGACCCTCGTTATAGATTCCGATGCTTCGCTTCAGGTTAACTGTATCCCTCTGACCTTCTTATTGACGATGAAACACAGAAATTGCTTCGGAATTAAATACAAAAGGCACAATGAAGACTTAAGTACAAGAAAACTGACTCTTCTTACTGTCTATGATTTGAACCATTCCTGTGACACTAGTTATAGATTCCGATGCTTCAATTCATGTTTAGTGTTTCCGTCTGAAGATCTTATTGACGATGAAACACAGAAATTGCATCGGAATTAAATATGAAAGGCACAATGCCGACTTAAGAACAAGGAAACTGACTCTTCTTACTGTCTATGTTTAGAACCATTCCTGTGACACTAGTTATAGATTCCGATGCTTTTCTTCAGGTTTACTGTATCCCTCTGACCTTCTTATTGATGATGAAACACAGAAATTGCATCGGAATTAAATACAAAGGGCACAATGCCGACTTAAGTACAAGAAAACTGACTCTTCTTACTGTCTATTTTAGAACCATTCCTGTGACACTAGTTATAGATTCCGATGCTTCACTTCAGGTTTACTGTATCCCTCTGTCCTTCTTATTGACGATGAAACACAGAAATAGCATCGGAATTAAATACAAAAGGCACAATGCCGTCTTAAGTACAAGAAAACTGACTCTTCTTACTGTCTATGCTTTGAACCATTCATGTGACCCTCGTTATAGATTCCGATGCTTAGCTTCAGGATTACTGTATCCCTCTGACCTTCTTATTGACGATGAAACACAGAAATAGCATCGGAATTAAATACATAGGCACAATGCCGACTTAAGTACAAGAAGACTGGCTCTTCTTACGGTCTATGTTTTGAACCATTCCTGTGACACTAGTTATAGATTCCGATGCTTCACTTCGGGTTTACCGTTTCCCTCTGACCTTCTTATTGACGATGAAACACAGAAATTGCATCGGAATTAAATAGAAAAGGCACAATGCCGACTTAAGTTCAAGAAAACTGACTCTTCTTACTGTCTATGTTTTGACCCATTCCCGTGACACTAGTTATAGATTCCGATGCTTCCCTTCAGGTTTACTGTATCCCTCTGACCGTCTTATTGAGGACGAAACACAGAAGTTGCATCGGAATTAAATACAAAAGGCACAATGCCGACTTAAGTACAAGAAGACTGCCTCTTATTACTGTCTATGCTTTGAACCATTATCGTGACACTAGTTATAGATTCCGATGCTTCACTTCAGGTTCACTGTATCCCTCTGACCTTCTTATTGACGATGAAACACAGAAATTGCATCGGAATTAAATACAAAAGGCACAATGCTGACTAAAGTACAAGAAAACTAACTCTTCTTATTGTCTATGTTTTGAACATTTCCTGTGAGACCAGTTTCAGATTCCGATGCTTCACTTCCGGTTTACTGTATCCCTTGGACCATCTTATTGACGATGAAACACAGAAATTGCAACGGAATTAAATACAAAAGGCACAATGCCGACTTAAGTACAAGAAGACTGACTCTTCTTACTGACTATGTTTTTAACATTTTCTGTGAGACCAGTTTTAGTTTCTGATGCTTCACTATGTGTTTTCTGTATCGCTTGGACCTTCTTATTGACGATGAAACACAGAAATTGCATCGGAATTAAATACAAATGGCACAACGCCGACTTAAGTACAAGAAAACTGACTCCTCTTACTATCTATGTTTTGAACCATTCCTGTGACACTAGTTATAGATTCCGATGCTTCACTTCAGGTTTACTGTATCCCTCTTACCTTCTTATTGACGATGAAATACAGAAATTGCATCGGAATTAATTCCAAAGGCACAATGCCGACTTAAGTACAAGAAGACTGACTCTTCTTACTGTCTATGATTTAAACCACTCCTGTGACACTAGTTGTCGATTCCGATGCTTCACTTCAGGTTTACTGTATAGCTCTGACCTTCTTATTGACAATGAAACACCGAAATTGCATCGGAATTAAATACAAAAGGCACAATGCCGAGTTAAGTACAAGAAAACTGACTCTTATTACTGTCTATGTTTGAACTATTCCTGTGACACTAGTTATAGATTCCGATGCTTCACTGTAGGTTTACTGTATCCCTCTGACCTTCTTATTGAAGATGAAACACAGAAATTGCATCGGAATTAAATAGAAAAGGCACAATGCCGACTTAAGTACAAGAAAACTGACTCTTCTTACTGTCTATGCTTTTGACCCATACCCGTGACACTAGTTATAGGTTACGATGCTTCACTTCAGGTTTACTGTATCTCTCTGACCTTCTTGTTGACGATGAAACACAGAAATTGCAACGGAATTAAATACAAAAGCACAATGCCGACTTAAGTACTAGAAAACTGACTCTTCTTACTGTATTTGTTTTGTACCACTCCTGTGACACTAGTTATAGATTCCGATGCTTCACTTCAGGTTTACTGTATCCCTCTGACCTTCTTATTGACGATGAAACACAGAAATTGCATCGGAATTAAATACAAAAGGCACAATGCCGTCTTAAGTACAAGAAAACTGACTCCTCTTACCGTCTATGTTTTGAACCATTCCTGTGACACTAGTTATAGATTCCGATGTTTCACTTCAGGCTCACTGTATCCCTCTGACCTTCTTATTGACGATGAAACACAGATATTGCATCGGAATTAAATACAAAAATGCACAATGCTGACTTAAGTACAACAAAAATGACTCTTCTTACAGTCTATGTTTTGAACCTTTCCTGTGAGACCAGCTTCAGATTCCTAAGCTTCACTTCCGGTTTACTGTATCCCTTGGACCATCTTAGTGACGATGAAACACAGAAATTGTATCGGAATTAAATACAAAAGGCACAACGCCGACGTAAATAAAAGAAGACTGACTCTTCTTACTGACCATTTTTTGAACACTTCCTGTGAGACCAGTTTTAGATTCTGATGCTTCACTATGTGTTTTCTGTATCCCTTGGACCTTCTTATTGACGTTGAAATACAGAAATTGCATCGGAATTAAATACAAAAGGCACAACGCCGACTTAAGTGCAAGAAAACTGACTCTTCTTACTGTCTATGCTTTGAACCATTCCTGTGACACTAGTTATAGATTCCGATGCTTCACTTCGGGTTCACTGTATCCCTCTGACCTTCTTATTGCCGATGAAACACAGACATTCCATCGGAATAAATACAAAAGGCACAATGCCGACTTAAGTACAAGAAGACTGACTCTTATTACTGTCTTTGTTTTGAACCATTCCTCTGATACTAGTTATAGATTCCGATGCTTTACTTCAGGTTCACTGTATCACTCTGACCTACTTATTGACGATGAAATAGTGAAATTCCTTCGGAATTAAATACAAACGGCACAATGCCCACTTAAGTACAAGAAAACTGACTCTTCTTACTGTCTATGTTTTGACCCACACCCGTGACACTAGTTATAGATTACGATGCTTCACTTCAGGTTTACTGTATCCCTCTGACCTTCTTATTGACGATGAAACACAGATATTGCATCGGAATTAAATACAAAAGGCACAATGCCGATATAAGTACAAGAAAACTGACTCCTCTTACCGTCTATGTTTTGAACCATTCCTGTGACACTAGTTATAGATCCGATGCTTCACTTCAGGTTCACTGTATCCCTCTGACCTCCTTATTGACGATGAAACACAGAAATTGCATCGGAATTAAAAACAAAAGGCACAATACCGTCTTAAGTACAAGAAAACTGACTCTTCTTACTGTCTATGCTTTGAACCATTCATGTGACCCTCGTTATAGATTCCGATGCTTAGCTTCAGGTTTACTGTATACCTCTGACCTTCTTATTGACGATGAAACACAGAAATTGCTTCGGAATTAAATACAAAAGGCACAATGAAGACTTAAGTACAAGAAAACTGACTCTTCTTACTGCCTATGATTTGAACCATTCCTGTGACACTAGTTATAGATTCCGATGCTTCACTCCATGTTTACTGTTTCCCTCTGAAGTTCTTATTGACGATGAAACACAGAAATTGCATCGGAATTAAATATAAAAGGTACAATGCCGACTTAAGTACAAGAAAACTGACTCTTCTTACTGTCTATGTTTAGAACCATTCCTGTGACACTAGTTATAGATTCCGATGCTTCACTTCAGGTTTACTGTATCCCTCTGACCTTCTTATTGACGATGAAACACAGAAATTGCATCGGAATTAAATACAAAAAGCAGAATGCCGACTTAAGTACAAGATAACTGACTCTTCTTACTGTCTGTGGTTTGAACTATTCCTGTTGCACTAGTTATAGATTCCGATGCTTCACTTCAGGTTTACTGTATCCCTCTGACCTTCTTATTGACGATGAAACATAGAAATTGCATCGGAATTAAATTGAAAAGGCACAATGCCGACTTAAGTACAAGAAAACTAACTCTTCTTACAGTCTATGTTTTGAACCATTCCTGTGACACTACTTATAGATTCCGAAGCTTCACTTCAGGTTTACTATATCCCTCTGACCTTCTTATTGACGATGAAACACCGAAATTGCATCGGAATTAAATACAAAAGGCACATTGCCGAATTAAGTACAAGTAAACTGACTCTTCTTACTGCCTATGTTTTGAACCATTCCTGTGACACTAGTTATAGATTCCGATGCTTCACTTCAGGTTTACTGTATCCCACTGACCTTCTTATTCACGATGAAACACAGATATTGCATCGGACTTAAATACAAATGGCACAATGCCAACTCAAGTACAGGAAGACTGGCTCTTCTTACTGTCTATGTTTTGAACCATTCCTGTGACACTAGTTATAAATTCCGATGCTTCACTTCAGGTTTACTGTATCCCTCTGACCTTCTTATTGACGATGAAACACAGAAATTGCATCGGAATTGAATAGAAAAGGCACTATGCCGATTAAGTACATGAAAACTGATTCTTCTTACTATCTATGTTTGAACCATTCCTGTGACACTAGTTATAGATTCCGATGCTTCACTTCAGGTTTATTGTATCCCTCTGACCTTCTTATTGACGATGAAACACAGATATTGCATCGGACTTAAATACAAAAGGCACAATGCCGACTTAAGTACAAGAAAACTGACTCTTCTTACTGTCTATGATTTGAAAAATTCCTGTGACACTAGTTATAGATTCCGATGCTTCACTCAAGGTTTACTGTATCCCTCTGACCTTCTTATTGACGATGAAACTCAGAGATTGCATCCGAATTAATACAAAAGGCACAATGCCGATATAAGAACAAGAAAACTGACTCCTCTTACCGTCTATGTTTTGAACCATTCCTGTGACACTAGTTATAGATCCGATGCTTCACTTCAGGTTTACAGTATCCCTCTGACCTTCTTATTGACGATGAAACACAGAAATTGCATCGGAATAAAATATAAAAGGCACAATGCCGACGTAAGTACAAGTAGACTGACTCTTCATACTGTCTATGTTTTGAACCATTCCTGTGGCACTAGTTATAGATTCCGATGCTTCACTTCAGGTTTACTGTATCCCTCTGACCTTCTTATTGACGATGAAACACAGATATTGCATCGGAATTATATACAAAAGGCAAATGCCGACTTAAGTACAAGAAAATTGACTCTTCTCACTGTCTATGTTTTGAACCATACCTTTGACACTAGTTATAGATTCCGATGCTTCACTTCAGGTTTACTGTATCCCTCTGACCTTCTTATTGACAAAGAAACACAGTGATTGCATCGGAATTAAATACAAAAGGCACAATGCTGACTTAAGTACAAGAAAACTGACTCTTCTCACTCTCTATGTTTTGAACCATACATGTGACACTAGTTATAGATTACGATGCTTCACTTCAGGTTTCCAGTATCCCTCTGACCTTCTTATTGACGATGAAACACAGAAATTGGATCGGAATTAAATAGAAAAGGCACAATGCCGTCTTAAGTACAAGAAAACCGACTCTTCTTACTGTCTATGCTTTGAACCTTTCCTGTGACACTAGTTATAGATTCCAATGCTTCAGTTCAGGTTTACTGTATCCCTCTGACCTTCCTATTGAGGATGAAACACAGAAATTGCATCGGAACTAAATACAAAAGGCACATGGCCGACTTAAGTACAAGAAAACTGACTCTTCTTACTGCCTATGTTTTGAACCAATCCTGTGACACTAGTTATCGATTCTGATGCTTCACTTCAGGTTTACTGTAACCCTCTGACCTTATTATTGGCGATGAAACACAGTAATTGCATCGGAATTAAATACAAAAGGCACAATGCCATCTTAAGTACATGAAAACTGACTCTTCTTACTGTCTATTTTAGAACCATTCCTGTGACACTAGATATAGATTCCGATGCTTCACTTCAGGTTTACTGTATCCCTCTGTCCTTCTTATTGACGATGAAACACAGAAATAGCATCGGAATTAAAAACAAAATGCACAATGCCGTCTTAAGTACAAGAAAACTGACTCTTCTTACTGTCTATGCTTTGAACCATTCATGTGACCCTCGTTATAGATTCCGATGCTTCGCTTCAGGTTAACTGTATCCCTCTGACCTTCTTATTGACGATGAAACACAGAAATTGCTTCGGAATTAAATACAAAAGGCACAATGAAGACTTAAGTACAAGAAAACTGACTCTTCTTACTGTCTATGATTTGAACCATTCCTGTGACACTAGTTATAGATTCCGATGCTTCAATTCAGGTTTAGTGTTTCCGTCTGAAGATCTTATTGACGATGAAACACAGAAATTGCATCGGAATTAAATATGAAAGGCACAATGCCGACTTAAGAACAAGGAAACTGACTCTTCTTACTGTCTATGTTTAGAACCATTCCTGTGACACTAGTTATAGATTCCGATGCTTTTCTTCAGGTTTACTGTATCCCTCTGACCTTCTTATTGATGATGAAACACAGAAATTGCATCGGAATTAAATACAAAGGGCACAATGCCGACTTAAGTACAAGAAAACTGACTCTTCTTACTGTCTATTTTAGAACCATTCCTGTGACACTAGTTATAGATTCCGATGCTTCACTTCAGGTTTACTGTATCCCTCTGTCCTTCTTATTGACGATGAAACACAGAAATAGAATCGGAATTAAATACAAAAGGCACAATGCCGTCTTAAGTACAAGAAAACTGACTCTTCTTACTGTCTATGATTTGAACCATTCATGTGACCCTCGTTATAGATTCCGATGCTTAGCTTCAGGTTTACTGTATCCCTCTGACCTTCTTATTGACGATGACAAACAGAAATTGCTTCGGAATTAAATACAAAAGGCACAATGATGACTTAAGTACAAGAAAACTGACTCTTCTTACTGCCTATGATTTGAACCATTCCTGTGACACTAGTTATAGATTCCGATGCTTCACTTCAGGTTTACTGTTTCCCTCTGAAGTTCTTATTGACGATGAAACACAGAAATTGCATCGGAATTAAATATAAAAGGTACAATGCCGACTTAAGTACAAGAAAACTGACTCTTCTTACTGTCTATGTTTAGAACCATTCCTGTGACACTAGTTATAGATTCCGATGCTTCACTTCAGGTTTACTGTATCCCTCTGACCTTCTTATTGACGATGAAATACAGATATTGCTTCGGAATTATATACAAAAGGCACAATGCCGAATTAAGTACAAGAAAACTGACCCTTCTTACTGCCTATGTTTTGAACCATTCCTGTGACACTAGTTATAGATTCCGATGCTTCACTTCAGGTTTACTGTATCCCTCTGACCTTCTTATTGACGATGAAACACAGAAATTGCATCGGAATTGAATAGAAAACTCACTGTGCCGATTAAGTACATGAAAACTGATTCTTCTTACTATCTATGTTTGAACCATTCCTGTGACACTAGTTATAGATTCCGATGCTTCACTTCAGGTTTATTGTATCCCTCTGACCTTCTTATTGACGATGAAACACAGATATTGCATCGGACTTAAATACAAAAGGCACATTGCCGACTTAAGTACAAGAAAACTGACTCTTCTTACTGCCTATGTTTTGAACCATTCCTGTGACACTAGTTATAGATTCCGATGCTCCACTTCAGGTTTACTGTATCCCACTGACCTTCTTATTCACGATGAAACACAGATATTGCATCGGACTTAAATACAAAAGGCACAATGCCAACTCAAGTACAAGAAGACTGGCTCTTCTTACTGTCTATGTTTTGAACCATTCCTGTGACACTAGTTATAGATTCCGATACTTCACTTCAGGTTTACTGTATCCCTCTGTCCTTCTTATTGACGATGAAACACAGAAATAGCATCGGAATTAAATACAAAAGGCACAATGCCGACTTAAGTACAAGAAAACTGACTCTTCTTACTGTCTATGATTTGAAAAATTCCTGTGACACTAGTTATAGATTCCGATGCTTCACTTAAGGTTTACTGTATCCCTCTGACCTTCTTATTGACGATGAAACTCAGAGATTGCATCCGAATTAATACAAAAGGCACAATGCCGATATAAGAACAAGAAAACTGACTCCTCTTACCGTCTATGTTTTGAACCATTCCTGTGACACTAGTTATAGATCCGATGCTTCACTTCAGGTTTACAGTATCCCTCTGACCCTCTTATTGACGATGAAACACAGAAATTGCATCGGAATAAAATACAAAAGGCACAATGCCGACGTAAGTACAAGAAGACTGACTCTTCTTACTGTCTATGTTTTGAACCATTCTTGTGGCACTAGTTATACATTCCGATGCTTCACTTCAGGTTTACTGTATCCCTCTGACCTTCTTATTGACGATGAAACACAGATATTGCATCGGAATTAAATACAAAAGGCAAATGCCGACTTAAGTACAAGAAAATTGACTCTTCTCACTGTCTATGTTTTGAACCATACCTTTGACACTAGTTATAGATTCCGATGCTTCACTTCAGGTTTACTGTATCCCTCTGACCTTCTTATTGACAAAGAAACACAGATCTTGCATCGGAATTAAATACAAAACGCACAATACCGACTTAAATACAAGAAAACCGACTCTTCTTACTGTCTATGTTTTGAACCATTCCTGTGACACTAGTTATAGATTCCGATGCTTCACTTCAGGTTTACTGTATCCCACAGACCTTCTTATTGACCATGAACCACAGAAATTGTATCGAAATTAAATACAAAAGGCACAATGCTGACTTAAGTACAAGAAAACTGACTCTTCTCACTGTCTATGTTTTGAACCATACATGTGACACTAGTTATAGATTCCGATGCTTCACTTCAGGTTTACAGTATCCCTCTGACCTTCTTATTGACGATGAAACACAGAAATTGGATCGGAATTAAATAAAAAAGGCACAATGCCGTCTTAAGTACAAGAAAACCGACTCTTCTTACTGTCTAAGCTTTGAACCTTTCCTGTGACACTAGTTATAGATTCCAATGCTTCACTTCAGGTTTACTGTATCCCTCTGACCTTCCTATTGACGATGAAACACAGAAATTGCATCGGAATTAAATACAAAAGGCACATGGCCGACTTAAGTACAAGAAAGCTGACTCTTCTTACTGCCTATGTTTTGAACCATTCCTGTGACACTAGTTGTCGATTCTGATGCTTCACTTCAGGTTTACTGTAACCCTCTGACCACCTTATTGGCGATGAAACACAGTAATTGCATCGGAATAAATACAAAAGGCACAATGCCGTCTTAAGTACATGAAAACTGTCTCTTCTTACTGTCTATGCTTTGAACCATTCATGTGACCCTCGTTATAGATTCCGATGCTTCGCTTCAGGTTTACTGTATCCCTCTGACCTTCTTATTGACGATGAAACACAGAAATTGCTTCGGAATTCAATACAAAAGGCACAATGAAGACTTAAGTACAAGAAAACCGACTCTTCTTACTGTCTATGATTTGAACCATTCCTGTGACACTAGTTATAGATTCCGATGCTTCAATTCAGGTTTAGTGTTTCCGTCTGAAGAACTTATTGACGATGAAACACAGAAATTGCATCGGAATTAAATATGAAAGGCACAATGCCGACTTAAGAACAAGAAAACTGACTCTTCTTACTGTCTATGTTTAGAACCATTCCTGTGACACTAGTAATAGATTCCGATGCTTTTCTTCAGGTTTACTGTATCCCTCTGACCTTCTTATTGACGATGAAACACAGAAATTGCATCGGAATTAAATACAAAGGGCACAATGCCGACTTAAGTACAAGAAAACTGACTCTTCTTACTGTCTATTTTAGAACCATTCCTGTGACACTAGTTATAGATTCCGATGCTTCACTTCAGG